>NW_020954569.1:7527563-7597719 GCF_900497805.2 Vombatus ursinus | reverse complement strand
CAGAGAGAGAGAGAGAGAGAGAGAGAGAGAGAGAGAGAGAAAGAGAGCCTGGACAACATCTTTCAAGAAATTTTCAAGAAAAAAATACCTTGATATCCTAGAACCAGAGGGTAAATTAGTCACTAAAAGAATTCAATGATCACCTTCTGAAAGAGATCCCCAAATGAAAACTCTGAGGAATATTATAGCCAAATTCCAGAATTTTCAGCTCAAGAAGAAAATACTCCTAGGAGCCAGAAAGAAACAACTCAAATATCAAGGATCCTTAGTCCAGATAATATAGGATTTAGCATCATCTATATTAAATGATCAGAAGATTGTGATATGATATTCTGGAAGGCAAAGGAGCTTGGATTACAAGAGAGAATCAACTACCCAGCAACATTGAGCATAATCTTTCAGGGGTAAAGATTGACATTCAATGAAATAAGGGACTTACACAATTTCTTGATGAAAAGACCAAAGATGAATAGAAAATGCTATCTCCAAATACAAGGCCCAAGAGAGGCATGAAAAGGTAAATAGGAAAGAAAAAAAATATTCAATAAGATTAAACTGTTTATCCCTACATGGGAAGAAAATACTTATAACTCTTGAGAACTGTATCTTTATCAGGGAAGTTAGAAGGGGTATATATAGACAGGGGGTGGTGTGGGTATAAATGGACTTTGATGTTAAGATATAAAAAAAATCAAGGGGTGAAAAAAGGATTGTATTAAGAGAAAAGGAAAAGGGGAGGCAGAATAGAGTAAATTACATCACATGAAGAGGTGCAAAAGACCTATTAGAATAGAGGGAATGAAGGGAGAAGAGAAGATTGTTTAAACCTTACTCTTAATGGATTAGGCTCAAAGAGGGAATAACTTATACACTCCATTGGTTATAGAAATGTATCTTACCCTATAAGGAAGTAAAGAAGAAGAAAAGGGAGGGGTTGGATAGAAGGGAGAACAGAAGGGAGGGCAAAAGTAGGAGCAAAAGGGGAAAGAAAAGTGACGGGGCTGATAAAAGGGAGGGCAGGTTGATGGAGTCTGTAGTCAGAAACAAAACACTGGGGAGCAAAGACAGGGTGAAAGGAGAGAGAAAAGTATGAACAGGGGGAATATAGGATGGAGGGAAATATACAGTTAACAATATTAACTCTGAATGTGAATAGGAAGAATTGATGACCAAAAGAGAAATAGAGAACATCATGAAATGTAAAATGGATAATTTTGATAATATTAAATTTAAAAAGATTTTACACAAACAAAGCCAATGCAACCAAGATTAGAATGAAAGCAGAAAACTGGGGATTTTTTTTTTAATGCCAAGGTATCTGATACAGGCCTCACTTCCAAGATATATAGAAAACTGATCAAATTTGTAAGAACATAAGTCTTTCTCCAATTCACAAATGGTCAAAAAATATGGACAGTTTTCAGATGAATAAATGAAAACTGTTAATAGTCATATGAAAAAATGCTCTAAATCACTGTTTATTAGAGAAATGCAAATACAAATAACTCTGAGGTACCACCTCACACCTATCAGATTGGATAATATGAGAGAAAAGGAAAATGATAAATGATGGAGAAAATATGGGAAAATTGGAACACTAATGCATTGTTGGTGGAGTTGTGAACTGATCCAACCATTCTGGAGAGCAATTTGTAACCATGGTCAATGGGATAAATAAAACCGTATATACCCTTTGATCCAGCAATAGCACTTCTGAGTTTGTATCCCAAAGAGATCATAAAAAAGGGGAAAGGCCCCACATGTACAGAAATATTTACAGCAGCTCTTTTTGTGGTGGCAAAGAATTGAAAATTGAGGGAATGCCCATCAATTTGGGAATGGCTGTACAAGTTGTGGTATATGAATGTGATGGAGTAGTGCTGTGGTATAAGAAACTATGAGCAGTCAGATTTCAGAAAAACCTGGAAAAACTTATATGAAGTGATGCTGAATGAAGTGAGGAGAACCAGGGACCATTGTACACAGTAATAGCAACATTGGGTGATGATCAACCTTGATAGATTTGGCTCTTCTCAGACATACGGTGACCTAAGATAATTCAAAAAGGCTCATGTTAGAAAATACTATACACATCCGAAGAAAGAACTATGGAGTCTGAATCAGATAGGAGCATACTATTTTCACCTTTTTTGTTTTTCTTTTTCTTTCTCATGTTTTCTTTCTTTTTGTTCTGATTCTTCTTTCACAATATGACTAATATAGAAATATGTTTAATATGATTGTACATTTATAACATATATCAGATTGCTTGTCTATTTGGGGTGGGGAGAGGAGAGGGAGGGAGAAAAAATTTGGAACTCAAAATCTTATAAAAGTGATAGATATGTACATGTAATTGGAAATAATATAATTAAGTGGACAAAAGTAATAGGAACTACACATAGGACTACGTAAAATTTGGAAATCTTTAATACAGTGGAAGAAGTGTTAGATAATTGATGTTTTGTTCTCCTTTGAGCAAAAACCTATATACAATTATTATTTTTCTTTAGATTAGGAGGATGGAAAGAAGGCAAAATAAAAATACAAAAAGAAATTAATTCATTAATTAAAAAGAGTAAAATAATAGTATAGTTCAGATGAATATATTTACCCCTAATGTTATTATTTCCCATTTTGAAGTTATTTTGAATTGCTAGGTATATGTTTATCCTTTCATTCCTCCATTAACTACTTTGAAGCAGAGCCTGGCTTATGTGCTGTCTCTTTCCTGATATTCCTTATATACCTGTTTTATTTCACTTTTGTTCTGGATCTATGAGTTCATCAGCGTAAGAGCTCTCAGTATAGAAAGTATCTCTACTGATGTGGAGCAACAATCTGTCTGAAATAAATAAACAGAGTTACCTGAATATTAATTTTAAGTGAGTCTTATCCCTACCCAAACAGCTCTTGTGTGTCAGAGGTAGAGGATGAATTGGGGTTTTCTTGGTTGAAAGTCTGTACTTTTCTCCTCTATGTCATGCTGCCTTACACATGGTAGGTTAATAATATTTGTTTAATTGAATTGAGAGGAATAGGTCAACAGAAACAATGAAAGGAGAGATACTCATTCACTCTCTCACTCCTACCTTCATTGATGTAGAATGAATACCATGTCAAAGGTTATTCATGGGTTTAGAACTCTGATGAAAGAAGCAATGTGTATATTTTTCTTCCCTCACTCACAACAAAGTACCACTTTCTTTGTGTAAACATGTGTGTATATACGTGTGTATATACATACATATATAAAGTCCAAGTATTAAGTTAATAATATGAATATGTATAGAAAAATGAGGGGAGATTTCTCATACATATTAATTAAACTATATTACATGCATATCAATTGGTATTCTCTTCTCCTTAGGTTGTATGATCTGCTTTTGTTCTTAAAATTACAATTAGACCAAAGGATAGAACCAGGGCAAGGGGATCAAATATTATACTCACATATAGACAGAGTTGTATTTTAACAGCAATTATTTAGTAAATTTTGTTACATTAGAAAAGTGGGAATGTAGTCACTGCTACCCCATTTTAAAAAATCAAGTTTCATATTTATTTCATATAGTTTTAAAGAGTAAACATACACCATGAATTTAAGAGTTAAACATGTACCTGATGGTGATATGCAGTTTTGCTCTTATAGCTTGAAATGACTTGGATTTCGGATAAGCACCTAAGATCAGCAAATTGCTATGGATTCTTTATATCCTCTTTAGCAGTATTACTGAAATGTTAATTATGCCAACTATTCTTTTTGAGTAAATTGTGTATAGTTGTATATCACCAAAAGGAATTACCATTGTGGTTAATATTGTGATACCATATCAAGAGTTTTCTTTATGAGAGCTGTTCATGTGGCCTCTTAGTCAATGAGCCATGGGAACAAAGCTTGTTTCTCTACTTAAAGGAAGTTCTCTTCAGTGAATATATTACAACAAATGTTTTCTTCACAGATAATGTATCAGTCATTCTCTGAGAAAATACCTGGTTATATGCTGTTTGTAGCTGGAAAATTGACCTATTTCTCTCAATTCAATTGAGGACAAATGATTGCCATGATTGTTTTGTAATTCATTCAATAAAGGTTTATTGACTACGGTGTATAAAATGTGTTAGGCAACTGTGGGGAAATACAAGACTATTATTAGATACATTCCCCATTTTCAAGGAGTTTATAATCAAGTAAGGCAGAAAGATAGGTCCATAAAGAACTCATATGTATTTATAGAATGCTTGAAAGCTTAGAAAATACTTCATGTACAATGTGCCATTTGATTCTGCCATAACTTGGAGGTGAGTTTTGTAATCACTGTTTTCTAAATGAGGGATCTGAGGTACAGAGAAGATGACTAACCTGCTAATGGTCATAAAGGAAATATAGAATGTAAGGCTGAATTCCAGTACAGTTCTTCCTGTTCAAGTCATGAGTTCTTTCAACTCTATAATGTTGCCTCTCAGGCACTGTTCATAAACAACAGGATAGACCTAGAATTGAACAGCAGGAAGAAAGTTTTCAGAAGTTTTATAGTACTTTCAATCAATCAAACATTTTGAAATGCCAAGCACTGTACTATGTGTGGAGGATACAGAGACAAAAGTGACAAAAGCCTTTGTCTGCAGAGGGGTGTAGAATGATAGAATGTGTGTGTGTGTGTCTGTGTGTCTGTGTGTGTGTGTCTGTGTCTCTTTCTGTGTGTGTGTGTGTGTGTGTGTATGTGTGTGTCTGTAAGAAAGAGTAGATCAGCACTGCTGGATCATAGAGTGGGAGGAGAGTAATATTTAAGAAGGATATAAAATTAGAAAGGTATCATGTTGTGAAAAGTTTTAAATAGCAAAGGACTTTATAATTTTCCTTAAAAGTAATAGACAAATGCTAGAGTTTAAGTAAGAGATGACAAAGACATGTACTTCAGGAAAATCATTTGATTGTTATATGGAGGAAGAGGTGGAGAATAGAGATATTTGAAGCAAGAAGACCAAAGACTGGGCTATTGCAACAGTGCAGGCAAGAGGTGATGAGAGCTTGAATTACAGAGTTAGCTATGTGATTGAAGAGGAAAGAACATATGTAAGAAAGATTGCAGAGATTGGCATACCAAAATTTGACACAAAATATGATACGTGAAGTGTATAAGAGTGAGAAATTAAGTATTACTCAAGGATTTAAAATCTTATTGACTAAGTGAGTGACCTTCAATGTTTAGAAGTTGGGTGGGTTTTGGGGACTTATGTATTCTGTTTTAGGCATGATGAGTTTGGCATAGATATGCATCAGACATTGAGTTGGAAAGGCATAGTAGGCATCTCATAATATGAGACTGGGGTTCAAGAGAGTAGGCCAAGATATGTTAATCTCAGTCATATCCATAGATATGATAATTGAATTAATCAGGGGAGAAGAGATTACAAATAAATATATAGATATGTTTCTATGAATATATATGCATATATATTATGAGAGAGAGAGAGAGAGAGAGAGAGAGAGAGAGAGAGAGAGAGAGAATTCTCTGAATAAAGGCTCAGGCTATCCTTTTAGGGTGCATGGCATGGATGATATATAGCAAAGGAGTGTAAGAAGGCAATAGGCAGAAAGGCAAGAAGTTGTTCACCAATGTCAAATGGCACCATCCTGCCCTGGAGCTTAAAGGAAGATAAGGTTTGAAATGATACAAACATTCTATCAAAGTATCCCACTAATATACTAACTACTAGAGTGCAGATGCACTCACTCAACTAGACATGTACATCAAAAGTATGGTCATTCAAAGGGTATTACCATTCAAAGTAGCTGAAATTCATCCAACTATACTTTTCTACCAATCCATATTTTTTTCATCATGTTCATTTGTTAATAAGAATAGCATGAAATAATTTATCAAAATTTTAATTAAAATAGATGTAAAACTTTGGAATTTCTTCCTGATGTAAGTCTAATACCTATTTAAAAATCAGTCTGGCATGATTCCTTCTTGATGAAATCATACTAGCTTTTCACAATTACTGCTGGTTTTTCTAGATGTTTTATTGTCATAAAAAATTTAGAATATTGACAGAAAGTGAAGTCAAGCTCACCAATGTTAAGTTTATATATTCTCTTCTGTCAACTTTTGAAATCTGGGACATTTGCTTTTCTCTCATCTTTTGGTACATTTCCCTATTTTTCATGATCATGGAACCATCTTGCAATGACATGGACAGTGGCTTAGCGATCATATTTGTCATCTCCCTTAGCCTTGGAGCTGAAATTAGAGTAGGACAATTTGCCTCAGTGCATCAAACCTTAAAGAGTCCTCCCTATACTTTCTTCTACCATGAAAAAATCAAATGAGTTAAATTCCTAATTAACAAAAATAATTACTCATAATAGGATGCTACCAGAAGATGCCCTGCCTAGAAACTTTCTTTAAGATAGACCTTTCTTAACATGGCTCATTCTACCCTTGTTCATTTCCCTACTGATTTGATATTCCAAGTTGACTTTGAAGTTATATGGCCAGGTATTTGACAAGTGAGTAAATAGTAAGGAAGTGATGGTTAGAAGACCAAAAACTATACTTTTGAAAAGTTACAAAGTTTAAAAAAATGGATAAGACAATAAAACTTAAAATACCAAAGAGGTAAGGAATTAAAAGAAGTTGAAATAGGGAAACTTTTAAACAAAAATAACTATTCCTTCTTTTTAAAAACTTGTCCTTAAAATTCAAGAACACAATATAATTTTACAAACTTCCATACTAAAAGCCAAGTCAATCAAAATGAGAAAACAACAAAAACAACATAAAAAATAATGATTTTAAAGTGAAACTATTTAAAGACTAGATATATAGTACAAAGTAGGGAGGATAGGGAACTGTTCTGAGAAGCAAAGATCTAGGTTCAAGTCCCATTTCTAAAATATAGTGGCTGTATGAACATAATCAAAGTTACTAAAAATCTCATTTCTCTAGGCTTTTTTTTTGTTTTTTTTTAATTTATTTATTTTTAGTTTTCAACATTCATTTCCACAAGATTTTGAGTTGTAATTTTACTTCTCATCCCATCCTCACCCAATACCAAGACAGTGTGCATTCTGAATACCTTTTCCCCTAATCTGCCCTCCCTTCTATCCATGCCCCCATCTTCTCTTATCCCCTTCCTCTTCTATTTTCCTATAGGGCAAGATAAATTTCTATACCCCATTGGTGCCTGTATATCTTATTTCCCAATTGCATGTGAAAACAATTTTTTTAACATTTGTTTTTAAAACTTTGGGTTCCAGATTTTCTCCCTTCCTCCCTCCCCACCCACCCTCATTGAGAAGACAAGCAACTCGATATAGGCTATACATGTGTAGTCATGCAAAACACTTCTATAGTAGTCATGCTGTGGAAAAGTGACTATATTTCCCTTCACCTTATCCTGCCTTCCCATTTATTCTATTCTCTCTTTTGACCCTGTCCTTCCTCAGAAGTGTTTGCTTCTGATTACCCCCTCCCCCAATCTGTCCTCCCCTCTATCATCTTACCCCCACAATCTCCCCTTCCCCCCCATTTTCCTGCAGGGTAAGATAGCTTTCCATACCCAATTGAGTGCGTATGTTATTCCCTCCTTAATCCAAATCCAATGAGAATAAGATTCACTCATTCCCTCTCACCTTCCCCCACTCCCCCTCCACTGTAAAAGCCTTTTCTTGTCTGTTTTATGTGAGATAATTTACCCTATTCTTTCTCTCCCTTTCTCCTTCTCCCAATATAATCCTCTCTCATCCTTTAATTTTATTCTCCAGATAAAACCCACTTATCTTCAACTCACCCTGTGCCCTCTACCTATCAATCTATCTATACATATTTTTTTTTCCCTCCAACTACCCTAATACTGACAAAGGTCTCATGAGTTACAAATATCATCTTTCCATGTAAGAACGTAAATAGCTCAACCTTAATAAGTCCCTTATGATTTTGCTTTCCTGTTTACCTCTTCATGCTTCTCTTGAGTCTTATGTTTGAAAGTTGAATTTTCTATTCAGCTCTGGTCTTTTCATCAAGAATGCTTGAAAGTCTTCTATTTCAGTGAATGTCCATTTTTCCCCCTGAAGGATTATACTCAGTTTTGGTAGGTAGGTGATTCTTGGCTGTAATGTTATTTACTTTGCCCTTTGGAATATCATATTCTAAGCCCTACAGTCCCTTCATTAGGCAACTTTTAAGATTATAAATTACAAATAAGGTGAAAATCTGCATTACTGTAGAGATTAATCATGCAGAAGTTTCCTATATCAATTAAACTCCAGGATTAGCATCTATATTGATTTATAATCTTAAAAATCTAACAGATATGGTCCCCATTATAATTGTGAGTTTTAGCGTGCATGCACATGTCTTTTAATTCTTGAATTCCTACTTTTTACACATATCCAATTTTTGGCCCTGTTTATTTTATCCTCATTATACTCTATTTGATTCTCTACTTGGGAACTTTACTAATTTACTGGCTAATTTTTCAGGGCATAGCCTCATAATCATTATTTTTAAAAGCCGTGGGAACATTCTAATTTACTTTTTTTTTTGACTGTGCACCTAGGAAAGATATTTGATGGTTTGATTTTATGGTTAATAAAACTGAGGCCCAATGAAGCTGTTACTTGATCAATTTAATATAAGGAGAATGTAGAAAAGCAACAGTTCAAGTCAAGATTTTGACTTCAAATCTGGTCATCACTTCCCAATTTACTGCACAACTTTGTCTTTAAAAGCTTTTCAGATGACTTAATAGTAACTCACAGGACGCTCTGGGATAGAGAGAACAGAAAAGATTTCAAGAGAAGGAGGTCTAGGGAATAATTTTCACTTCTTCCATAAAGTGAGTCAAAGGAGCTTGGTGTAGTGTCAAGAGTTTTGGATTTCATGGGATTCCCATGAAGAAAACACATTGTAAACCATAAAATGTTTTATAAACTTGAGTTGATGTTGTTGTTACTTTCATATATCGAAGAACCCATAAAAAAGAGAATAGTATAGAATTTTGATGAGGTTTGACTTAATAGTCAGTATTTATATAGCTCTCTCTCTCTCTCTCTATATATATATATATATACACACACATACACACACACATATATACAATGTATAAATATAGTATGTGTATATATGTACATAAATTTCCCAATTACAAGTAAAATGATTTTAACATTCATTTTTTTTTGGTAAATTTTGAATTCTAAACTCTCTCCCCTTTCCTCATTGAGAAGCCAAGCAATTTAATATGTTACACATGTGCAGCACTACAAAACATATTTCCAAATTAGTCATGTAAAGCAAAAAAAAGTATGCTTTGATCTGCATTCAGACTCCATTAGTTGGAGGTGGATAGTCTTTTTCATAATAAAACCTTTGGATTTGTCTTGGATCATTGTATTACTGAAAATAACTAATTAATTAGCAGCTGATCATTGTACAATATTTCTGTTACTCTGTACATTAGTATCCTGGTTCTGCTCACTTCACTTTGCACTGGCTCATGTAAGTTTTTCCAGGTTTTTCTGAGAGCTTCTTGTTTGTCATTTTGTACAATTATATACCACAACTTGGTCAGTCATTCCCCAATTGATGGACATCTCAATTGCCAATTCTTTGTCATGACAAAAAGGGCTGACTGCTATAAATAGTTTTGTACAATGTAGATTATTTTTTCTTTCTTTCTTCCTTTTTTAAATCTCTTTGAGATATAGTAGTGGTATTGCTAAATCAAAGAGTATGACAGCTTTTTGGGCATAGTTCCAAATTGCTTTCCAGAATGATGGAATAAGTTCACAACTCTACCAACAATGCACTAGTGTCTCAATTTTTCCATATACCCTCCAATGTTTGTCATTTTTTTTTCTTTTCTGTAACATTAGTCAATTTGATAGGTGTGGGGTGGTACTTTAGAGTTGTTTTAATTTGCATTTCTCTAATCAATAGTGGTTTAGAGCATTTTTATATGCTATAGATAGCTTTTATAACTTCATCTGAAAACTTTCTTTTCATATCCTTTGAGCATTATCAATTAGGCAGTGATTTTTATTTTTATAATTTTCACTCAGTTCTCTATATAATTGAGAAATGAGGGCTTTGTCAGAGAAAATTGCTTTTTATGCTTCTCTTGAGTCTTGTGTTTAAAAGTCATATTTTTCATTTAGTTCTGGTCTTTTCATCAGAAATGCTTGAAAGTCCTGTATTTCAATGAATATCTCTCTCCTCCACCCCCCACCACAGTAGTATACTGAGTTTTGCTGGGTAGGTGACTTTTGTTTATAATCCCAGATCTTTTCTGCCCCCCAAAGTATCATATTGTAAACCCTCTGATCCTTTAATGTGGAAGCTGCTAAATCTTGTGCTATACTGACAGTGGCTCCATGATATTTGAATTGTTTCTTTCTGGCTGCTTGTAATATTATCTTGTTAACCTGGGAGCTCTGGACTATGATATTTGGCTATGATATTCTTGGGAGTTTCATTTTGGGATCTCCTTGAGGAAATGAGAGTTGAATTCTTTCAGTCTCAATTTTACCCTAGTTCTAGAATATCAGGGCAGTTTTCCTTGATAATTTCTTAAAAAAACCCCACTATTTCTAGGGCCTTTTAATTTGATCATAGATTTCAGGTCATCCAATAAATTTCAAGTTATCTTTCTTGGTAATCTATTTTTGAGGACATTTGTTTTTCTTTTTACTTTTCTTTATTATTATCATTATTTTTATTTTTAAGAGATAATTGGGGTTAAGTGACTAGCCTAGGGTCACACATCTAGTCAGTGTGAAGTGCCGGAGGCCAGATTTGAACTCAAGTGCTTTGACTCCAGGGTTGGTGCTCTATCTCCTGTGCCACCTAGCTGCCCTCAAGGTCAGTTTTTTTTTGTCACATGAGGTATTTCACATTTTCCTCTATTTCTTCCATTCTTTTGATTTGATTTTTTTTTTGCTTGATGTTTCATGAAATCATTAGCTTCCACTAGCCCAATTCTAATTTTTAAGCAATTATTTTCTTCCTTGAGCTTTTGTTCCTTCTTTTCCATTTGGCCAATTCTACTTTTTAAGGAAGTTTTATTTATTTATTTATTTATTTTAGCAATTGAGGTTAAATTTTCTATGGTCAGGATCTTTTGTTGTTGTTGTTATTGTTGTTTGCTCATTTTCCCAGCCTATTTCTTGACTTTAAACTTCATGTTAAAGTTGGGCTCTGCTCTTTGTTGGAGGGAACACTGTGCCAAGCCTTAAGTTTTTTGTTTTGTTTTGTTTTGTTTTGGTTTTGTTTTGTTTTGTTTTTGTGTAGCTGTTTTCAGAGTTAGTTCTGGGAGTATGCAAGTTTTCAGTTCTTCCAAGTAGTATGATATAAGGAGTGATTTGTTTACTACTCCTTGACCTGTACTATGGTCTGTGAATAATCACAAACACTTTTTTTCCATCCTGGAACTGTGACCAGGGTCTCTGTTCACCTTAAGCTCCAAGGTCTGGTATGTTAGCATAACTTCTCATGGTGGGATTGTGATTCAGGACTATGATTCTGATCCATGTATTAACAATGTAAAAGAGTCCTGAACCCATTATCCCTGTAATGTCCTTCTGACCAGTTGTCCAACACTCTTACCATATGTGAGTTGAGAGTTCCCAGAAGTTGCTCTGCACATTCAATTGTCTCCAAGGCCTGCTGATGTCTTGACATGGTTTTCTGTGCTGAGCTATTCTCTGCTCTTACACTGGCATGAAGGACCTTTCCTGCCAACCTTCTTAGTTGTCTTAGGCTAAAAATTATTACCCCATCCTTTTATGGGTTCTGCTGCTCTAGCATTCATTTTGAAATATTATTTAAAGTTATATGAAGAGGAATTTGGGAGACCTCAGGTGAGTCCCTGACTTTTCTTCACCATCTTGCCTCCACCATACACCCCCCCACAAATATATGTGTATATGTATGTATTTATGTATGTATGTATGTATGTATGTATATCTATCTGTGTGTATGTATGTATAGATGTCTATATGTATCTGTATGTGTATACATGTATATATCTATGTATCTGTGTATATATATAATGTGTTTGATTATGTATATATATATATATTTCTTTAAAGTTGCAAAATATTTTACATACATTATCTCTTTTGATCCTCATAACAATGAAGTGGGTATTATTGTCACCTTCATTTTATAATGGAGGTAACTGAGACTTATCAAGTTAAATGACTTGCCAAGGGTAACACAGCAGATATGTTTATAAGGCAAGATTCATCACCAGGTCTTCTGGACTCTAAGAACAATACTCTATGCCCTGTGCCATTTGGTTGCTGGTTTGTTACATAGGAAGATTGATGGATAACCCAGGACTAGTGCTGATATTTGAATGGTATCAAGAGAATCTGAAGAGTCTCTAGAGACAAACATAAGGAAGGCCCTCAGCAAGTCACACAGTAAAAAGCAATGGGTTGGTTCTTCATTGGTGCACAGTCATTTGGGGAAAAAAAAGAAAAAAAATACTGTGGATCATGTAAGAGTTGGAGAATCAGGGTAGGGGCAACTATACAAGAGATTATATTTTGGGGCTTCTTATTCCAATGAAGTTGTGATGGGATGGTAGTCTACAAATATATTCTACCTAAGAATGATCTACAAATGATTTGACAGTTGTATCATTTTATCATAGTAAGCCATTTCTACTATCTAAAATATAATAACATTAATTTTTAGTATATCATTTTCAGAGAAGCTAAACACTTAAATTGTCCCATTGGAATTATTATTCTAAGGTATAAATCTTTCTTGATCAGACACAATACACACATTACTACTACAAAACATTTAGTGCATTTACCATTTCATATATATGCATTTCCTCTAACACTAAAGAATCAATTCTTACTTGCTTACCCTATGTGGATTTTCCCTAGCCTTCCTTATGTTTGACTCTAGTGGCCTTCCTCAAATTCTAGTTATACTGCCTAGAAACCAATGGGCATATTCAATTTGATAGACTACTTTTTTTTCTTTGTGTTATACATTTTTTGATATGGCTTATATCATTCCTCTATAATTCCTTGTTTGTAATATGTTCTAGCCTGGTGATTATTACCTTAAATTATTCAGAATGAAATGTCTACAGAAGGACTTGGAGTCATACAACATCACTGAAAGAAGATGATTATAAAAAGATGGGTGTTTAATGGAGAAACTGAAGATACTTTAAACATCTTTGCAACTCCCTTAAAACAATCTAGTCCACTACCTTCTTCTTTTACTATTCTGGGTGCATTTGTAATGTCTGTCCAAGATACATACTGAGAGTTGCAATAGGTTGTATTCCTAACATCCTAGACAGGGGAACTCCAGTAAAAAGTAGGAATAGCAAAGGTTTGTTTGTTTGTTTTGTTGTTTTTAACCATTAGGATGTAAAAAACAACAACAATAACAACAACAAAAAAAACAAAATAAAATAAATAAACAAACAAAAAACCTGATAAATTGACCATAGGATTCAAAGCTGGAAGTGACCTTGAATTTCAACAATGACAAATATTTCAGCATTTGAAATGAGGTAGGAATGACATGAAGTAAAATACCATGACCTATTTTTATTACAATAGTTTCTTTTTGAAAAAACAACAACTATAAACCTGTCTTCTTTTAATCACATTTGCCAAAGAATCAACAACTATCTGTTTCCTTGTCTTTATGGATAAATCAAACTCATAAAAAAGATATCCCCCACCTATCCAAATGACAAATATGTTACATAAGGAAATTGGCATAATTTATTTCAACATTGTTCATTCTAAGATTACTGGTCTTATCTTAAACAATATTTTTGTTCATTTCTCAAACCCTTGGAAAGTAGTGTAGAATATTACTTCATTTGCTCCAATGGTGTTTTTCCAAGACTTTGTGATTGAAAATATGTAAGCAAAAGTTTCTCTACAATTGTTTGAAAAAAAAGATAATTTTATATAATTTCTCTAACACAGTCATTTTTGCATGACATGCTGAGACAGAGGGGGAAAATAGCACTGTTTGGGGGAATTAAGCTATTTTGCATTAGTGCTTTTGAGGAGGAAACAGTATAGTAAAGTACTAAGCAAGTAATAGCTTGGTAGATCTCTATAACCCTAGGAAACTGGAAGAAAGGGAAAAAAAAAAAACATGAATAGGCAATTCTCTCCCATGATGTGGATAGCACAGTTAGACTTCCTAACACCTGTGTCAAAAAAAAGAAATGGTTTTTTTAGAGTGAAAATAGTGGTGCTTAACATTGTCTATTTTGTTGGGGCGGGGAGCTCCGTGTCTAAAGAAATTAAGATTCATCAGCCCCAAAATAAAGGAATTGTTACAGTAGATAAATTTTATACTCAAAACATCAAAGTGAGGGTAAGACCTTTAAGATGAAGTAGGCAATGGACAAAAGTGAATTATCCCTCAGAATGTCAAAGGGAGAGTGATTATCAACAGGAAAAGAAGAGAATGCATTCATAACTCCAGGACATTCTAGTTATAAATTTAATCCATTTATTCTTTTAAAGGGTAGTTAAGATGTCTAATTACCAATATGAAGTCAGAAAGATGTGAATGGATATCGATTGTTTCAACATAGAAGGCTACAAATCTTGCCTATAGGCTTAAAATAGCAATGATAAAGTAAATTGTTCTGGGAGCATGTGAAATGTGTTATTTTAAACATACTGAGTATGGTACAAGACTTGAATGTAAAGGACAAATTTAAAGAAAATAAGGTAGATTAGCTGAAACTGCTGTACATAAAGCAAAACCTTACATTTATACCTAGTCTGGGAATTATAGAATTTGCCTTTGGAAGAGAAATAATGAAGCCAAAAAAAAGTTCATATCAAGCATAGTAGAATAAACAAGAATAAGCTGAATTCTAAGAATGCATAAATCAGAAACAATGCAGAGTAAAATAAAAAGTATATTAATTCTCTAAATCTCAAATGACAAATACAGTAATTTCTTCTAAAGTAATCATTTTGAAAATGTGAAGTTGCCCTTATGTGATGAATATATTAAGGAATAATTTGAGGGAATTTCAGGTTTGTATATGTGGTTTAAAAAGAAAGAAAACTGAACCACTTCAAAATAACTACAATATAAAATGCTCCAAAAGCACACTTCCATAAGCAAACTATAGGTCTTTTTCAAGGTAACTTGCCATATATGTGGTATAGCTTTTGCTGTATTAGTAGCTGGGGGGAGCAGCGTGGCTTCACTTCCAGGCATTCTATCCTTACCTTAACCCCTCCTCATCTTTCTATATATACAGACCTTTGAAGAACCTAATGCAAGGTAAGCAGCAACCTGAGACTGCTGACCTGCAAATCACACACACACACACACACACACACACACACACACACATGTATGCATGTATACATGTATATGTGCATGTGTCAATATATACATATGTGTATATATGTATTATGCATTTATTTACTTACTATTTAACATGTACAAACACTTAGTCTCATTTTTATTAGATGCATATTTTTCTATATGTGTATCATTGATGAAGTTTTTAAATGTTGTGCTCCCAAACACATTTCCCCCATAAATCCTATGTAGTTTATAGTGTGATTTTTGCAAAGCTCAGCAAGTTTTAGGACTGCATATTGCATTAGAGCAGAACTGACTGTAATCTGATTTTTCTTCTTTGACTCAGCTGCCTTTCTTTGTATCCTTGACACTTGTTTACCTGGCACAACTGTAAACATTTAATAAATGCATGTTAACTAAGTTTGGATCTCATGAAAGGGATTTTCTTTAGCTTGGTTAGCAATATATAGTTCTATGTTATTTTTTCAGTCTCCACTGAAGTTCAATTGTGAAACACATAGAAAAAAATAATTCTATAGAAAAGCTGAAAGTTCATCATTTAAGAAGTTTCAATGACTAGATGTGAATACACTAATTGCCTTTTGATTGTATTGTCCTAATATTTCCATTTTATATCCATTTTAAAAATGGCTTCAATAGAAATTGCACACGTGTGTGTGTGTGTGTGTGTGTGTGTGTGTGTATTTTCTTGTCAGTAACATAAAAAAAAAAGCAGGTCACATGGACAACAGACTCCATAACTGGATAGCTCTCCCAATTTTCTGAGAGAGAGAGAGAGAGAGAGAGAGAGAGACAGACAGACAGAGAGAGAGAAAGGGAGAGAGAGAGAGAGAGGGAGAGAGAGAATTACATACCAGTGGTAGAGCAATTAGTCTTGAATTGGAAGGAACAAGCTAAAAGTTTACTATTAAGTGGAGAATGCTAATCTTTAAGATTTTTACAAAGAACTCTACCCTACACATTGCTTCTATCTCATCGCATTGCAACAAGCTTCACATATTGACTTGACGCAATACTGTGAGAAGTACAATTGGTCTCTCATTTGCCTGAGGTGATTGCTAGGTTACAGAAGTCCAGAGTACACAGGCAACTCATGGAACATCTACTCCATTGTCCTCTAAACCTAAAAAAAAGTGCCAGACACTGATTCAGATCCTTGGATGAATTAAGGAAGAGGACCAGCATCTGTGGCTGCTAAGATTGAAGAAAAGATCCCTGAAATCAGCTGTGGCTGGTCCTGTTCTCCCAGAACAGTGTAGGAAACTCCCAAAGACTGAGGCCTTCAAAGAGTAAATTCTTCACCAAAGGGGAAAGCTGGGGAGTCAGAAAATGAAAGCTAAAACCATAAATATTTCAAGAGGAAGATTATTCAATTAAAAACTAGAACACAAGCAGATAAATCAACATAGAGGAAACTAAAATTTGAAATAAGGGTAAAATTCAATCTGAAATATTATAACCTCTAAATATTACAAGGCAAAAGAAATGAAATTAAGACCTCGCAAAATACTAGACCCTCTGGATATCCAAGATAACATGGAGCAATAACACTATGATACAGAATGTTTTAAAAGAGAAATTTAAATAAAAATTCAAAGAAGAAATTGGGTTACAAATGCCAGAATTTATGACCTGCAGAATAAAAACATAGTTGGCAGAATAGTAAAAAAAAAAAAAATAAAAAATGTAAATCCATGGTAATCTTTTCAAAGAAGAAAAAAATGTTATACTGGATTTATAATAATAATATATTAATCAAAATTAAACCTGGAAGAAAAGAAGCAAAAGGTAATAAATAACAAAAAATCTCTCAAGCAAAAGTCATTGAGTTGGGAGAAAGGATATATAAAAACACTTTAAAGAATCTTAGGTCTCAGGCAGAGCCAAGATGGTAGAATAAAAGCAGGGACTCATCTGAGCTCCACCCCAAATCTATTCAAATACCTCTAAAAAGTGACACTGAACAAATTCTTGAGTGGCAAAACCCACAAAGAGACAGAATGAGGCAGATTTCCAGCCCAAGACAACCTGGAAGGTCAACAGGAAAGGTCTGTTGCACCAGGCTGAGAGAGGAGCACCCAGCATGCAGGCTGAAGCTCAGACCCAAAATATACAAAGATGGAGCAGGCTTCAGGGGACTGAATCACCAGCAGCAGTGGTGGATTGCAGTCTTCTCAGCCCACAGAGACCAGAGGCAACTTAGAAGGTTCAGTAAGAGGGGATTGTCAAAACTGGGTGAGACAGAAGAGCAGTCCAGCTCAGTGCTGTAGGGCATGGCAATATAGCTCCAGCAACAGCAAATCAGAAAAAGGCTTTGGGAGTGAGTGAGTCAGCAACAGTAGTGGAGGTAGCAGTGACAGCACTGCTTCATAGAGCTATTAGCCCACAGACTGAATGTTTGAAAGTCACTTATTTAGACTTCTAGAAGCCAAGATGGAGGAGCAAGGAGTAAGTTGCTTTTACCCTCCCTTACTGACCTTGAAAATCCCAAAGACTATTGCTCCAGGAAAAATTCTGAAATAGTAGAGTTAGCAGAAAGACTAGACACAGCAGTTTTCTACCTCTTAAGGCTAGGGGGATTAGTCAGAAAGATCCTTCTTGCTGTGGCTGAAGGGGACCAGAACAGGAAAAGAGTCATCCCAGCAAGCCAGTGGCAAGCCCCACCTCAGTAAAACAGTAACCAGGTCCCTAACCCCAGCACAAGAACCTGGGACAGTGTCTCCTGTGCCCCAGAAGTACCAAACAGCTTTAAAAGTCAGAAAAAAGGAAAACAATACGAGCAAGAAGCAACACAGAAAAAACAATGACCATAGAAAAATATCTTGGTGAGAGGTAAGATCAAAACAAAAATTCAGAGGAGGATAACATTGTCAATATACCCACATATGAAACCTCAGAGGGGAATATGAACTGGTCTCAAGCCCAAAAAGCCTTCTTGGAAGAGCTCAGGAAGAATTTTAAAAGTCAAATAAGGGAGGTAGAAGAAAAACTGAACAATTCATATAAAATACAGTTGACAAGGTGGAAAAAAGTACACGGAAGAAAACAACTCCTTAAAAAAGTAGAATTGGACCAATGGAAAAGGAGGCACAAAAACTCACTTGAGAGAATTCCTTAAAAAGTAAAATGGGCCAAATGGAAAAGGAGGTACAAAAGATAACTGAAGAAAACAATTCATTAAAAATCAGAATTGGGTAACTGGAAGCTAATGACTTTCTGACAAATCAAGAGTCAGTCAAGCAAAATGAAAAGAATGAAAAAATTAGAAGAAAATGTAAAATTCCTCATCAGAAAAACAACCGACCTGGAAGAAAGATCCAGGAGAGATAACTTAAAAATTATTGGTCTACCTGAAAGCCTTCTGAAAAAAAGAGCCTGGACAGCATCTTTCAGGAAACCAAGGACAACTACCCTGAGGCCCTAAAAGGAGAGGGTAAAATAGTCATCAAAAGAATCCACTGATCACCTCCTGAAAGAGATCCCAAATTGAAAATGTCAAGTTATATTGGGGCCAAATTCCAGAATTATCAGGTCAAAGAGAAAATATTGCAAGCAGCCAGGAAGAAACAATTCAAATATGATGGAATCACAGTCAGGAATCACAGAACCTTGCAGGTTTTACATTAAAAGGTCAGAGGGCTTGGCATATAACATTCCATAATGTAAAAGAGCTTGGATTACAACCAAGGATCAACTACCCAGCAAAACTGAGCATAATCTTTTAGGGGAGGAGATGGACATTCAATGAAATAGGCACTTCCAGACTTTCCTAATGAAAAGATACTAATGAGGGGCAGCTAGGTGGTGCAGTGGATAGAGCACCAGCCATGAAGTCAGGAGGACCTGAGTTCGAATCCAGCCCCAGACCAAACACTTGACACTTACTAGCTGTGTGACCCTGGGCAAGTCACTTAGCCCCAATTGCCTAAAAAAAAAAAGACCTTAATGCAATAGACAATTTAATCTTCAAATATGAGACTGAAGAGAGGCATAAATAGGAAAGAGGGGGAAAAAACATGTTATTCAATAAGGATAAACTGTTTACATCTTTATTATGGCATATAGAAGGGATATACATAGACAAGGGGTGGGTTTAAATTGACTTTGATGTATGATAAAAAACCTAATGAAATGGTGAAAAGGAATTGTAATGGGAGAAGAAGAAAGAAGGAAGCAGAAAAAAGTAAATTGCTTCACATGAAGAGGCACAAAGTCATATTGCAGTAGAGGGAAAGAAGGGAGGCCATTGTTTGCATCTTACTCTCATAGGATTTGATTGAAGGAGGGAATAACATATTCTATTAGGTATAGAAATTTACCTTACCATATAGAGAGTAGGGGGGCAATGAAGAAAGAAAAGTGAAGGGGGGTAGAAGGGAGGGAAGAAGTAGTAAGGGAAAAGGGAAAGAAAAAGGAGGGGCCTGATAAAAGGGTAATAAAAGGGAGTGTAGATTGAGGGAGGTGGTGGTCAAAAACAAAATTCTAGTGAGGAGGGAAAGGGAAAAAAAGAGAAAGAAAAGCATAAATGGGGGAGGGGGAAATAAGATGGAAAGAAATACGCAGATAGTAATAATAACTATGAATGTGAATGGATGGATTCTCCCATAAAATGAAAATGAATAGCAGGATGGATTAAAAACAATACTATTATAATATGTTGTTTACAGGAATTACATTTGAAACAGAGGGATACACACAAGGTAAAGGTAAAAGAATGGAACAGAATATACTATTCAGCTGCAATTAAAGAAGCAGGGGTAGCAATCCTGATCTCAGACAAAGCAAAATCAAAAATATATTTAACTAAAAGAGATAAGGAAGGAAACTACATCCTACTAAAGGGCACCATAGAAATGAAGTTATATCATTAATAAACATATATGCACCAAGTGGTACAACATTGAAATTATTAGAGAAGTTTAGGGAGTTGCAGGAAGAAATAGAGAACAAAACTATACTAGTGGGGGACCTCAACCTCCCCTTTTCCGAACTACATAAATCAAACCACAAAATAAAAAACAAAGAAATTAAGGAGGTGAATAGAATTTTAGAAAAGTTTGATACAGTGGACTTCTGGAGAAAATTGAATGGAGTGGGGCAGAGCCAAGATGGTGGAGGGAGAGCAGCAACTTGCTAGAGCTCTCCCCCAAATCCCTCCAAATACCTACAAAAATGGCTCTAAACAAATTCTAAAGCAGCAGAACACACAAAAAACCAGAATAAAACAAATTTCCAGCCCAAGACAACCTGGATGGCTGATCAGAAAGGTACATCGCTCTGGGCTGGGAGAGGAGCGCAGTTCAGTGTGGGCATGCAGGCCGCAGCAACTCTGGAGCAGGCCTCAGAGGACTGAATCGTGGGCAGCTGTGGTGGTTTCCAGACTTCTCAACCCACGAATGCCAAAGACAACTTAGAAGGTCAGTGGGAAAAGTCTGTTACTCTGGTGAGAGAAGAATCTAGATCTCAGTCACCCCAAGGACAGTGGCTGGTTTCTGAGCTTCTGGACCACAGACTGAGGGGGAATACAGTAGCTTATCAGAGGGGGAGTGCAAGTTTCTCTTTGCCAGGGCTGAGGCAGGAATCTCTTGCTTTACCTGTGCTTGTATCTGGATCACAGTTCTGAGGGGTGGTCTTGGGGCAGGGAGGAGCGCTGGCCTGGTGGAGCTTGTTGTGGCTGTGGAGAGGAAAAACCTCGCCCATTATCATAGCACCTTGGAAGAATTGAAAATTTTCATGTCCCTAGAAGTATCTCTGAAAACAGCTGTACAAACCCCCAAAGCTTGGGACAGTACATTCTCCACATTGGAAACAGACTCTTACCTTAACAAAGAGTTTAAAACTCAAGTAATTGGTTGGGATCATGAGCAAGCAGTGCAAAATGAGTCAGACTATATTATCTTACTTTGGTGACAAAGAAGATCAAAACATACAACCAGAAGAAGACAACAAAGCCAAAGCTCCTACATCCAAAGCCTCCAAGAAAAATATGAATCAGTCCCAGGCCTTGGAAGAGCTCAAAAGGGATTTTGAGAAGCAAGTAAGAGAAGTAGAGGAAAAAGTTGGAAGAGAAATGAGAGTGATGTAAGAAAATCATGAAAAGCAAGTTGATAGCTTGCTAAAAGAGACCTAAAAAAAAAATACTGAAGAAAATAACGCCTTAAAAAATAGCCTAATCCAAATAGCAAAAGAGGTCCAAAAAGCCAATGAAGAAAAGAATGCCCTAAAGAGCAAAATTGGCCAAATGGAAAAGGAAGTCCAAAAGATTACTGAAGAAAATACTTCCTTAAAAATTAGAATAGAACAATTGGAAGCTAGTGACTTGATGAGAAATCAAGACACTGTAGAACAAATCCAAAAGAATGAGAAATTAGAAAACCATGTGAAATATCTCATTGGAAAAACAACTGACCTGGAAAATAGATCCAGGAGAGAGAATTTAAAAATTATTGGAATATCTAAAAGCCATGATCAAAAAAAGAGCCTAGACATCATCTTTCAAGAAACGATCAAGGAAAACTGTCCTGATATTTTAGAACCAGAAGGCAAAATAGAAATTGAAAGAATCCACCAATCTCCTCCTGAAAGAGGTCCCCAAAGGAAAACTCCTAGGAATATTGTAGCCAAATTCCAGAGTTCCCAGGTCAAGGAGAAAATATTACAAGCAGCCAGAAAGAAACAATTCAAGTACTGTGGAAATACAATCAAGATAACACAAGATTTAGCAGCTTCTACATTAAGGGACCGTAGGGCATGGAATATAATATTCTGGAGGGCAAAGGAGATAGGATTACAACTAAGAATCTCCTACCCAGCAAAATTGAGTATAATTCTTCAGGGGAAAAAATGGTCATTCAGTGAAATAGAGAACTTTCAAGAATTCTTGATGATAAGACCAGAGCGGAATAGAAAATTTGACTTTCCAATACAAGACTCAAGTGGAACATGAAGAGGTAAACAGGAAAGAGAAATCATAAGAGACTTATGAAGGTTGAACTGTTTACATTCCTGAATGGAAAGATGATATTTGTAACTCATGAGACCTTTGTCAGTATTAGGGTAGTTGGAGGGGAAAAATTATATGTATGTATGTATGTATGTATATAGATAGATAGATAGATAGATAGATAGATAGATAGATAGATAGATGATAGATAGATAGATAGATAGATAGATAGATAGATAGATAGATAGATAGATAGATAGATAGAGGGCACAGGGTGAGTTGAAGATGAAGGGGTCATAACTGGAGAATAAAATTAATGGATGAGAGAGGATTATACCAGGAGGAGAAAGGGAAAGGCAGAATGAGATAAATTATCTCAAAAAAAAAAAGAAAAGAAAAGGCTCTTACAGTGGAGGGGAACCGGGGGAAGGTGAGAGGAAATGAGTGAATCTTATTCTCATAGGATTTGACTTAAGGAGGGTATAACATACACACTCAATTGGGTACGGAAATCTGTCTTACTCTACAGGAAAATAGGAGGGGAAGGGGACAAGAGAGTAGGGGGATGATAGAGAGGAGGGCCATTTGGGAAATGGGGTAATCAGAAGCAAATACTTCTGAGAAGGGACAGGGTCAAAAGAAAGAATAGAATAAATGGGGGGGGCAAAATAGGATTAAGGGAAATAGAGTCAGTTTTTCACAGCATGTCTACTATGGAAGTGTTTTTCATAACTGCACAAGTATAGACTATATTGATTTGCTTGCCTTTTCAATGAGGGTGGGTGGGGAGGGAGGAAGGGAGAAAATTTGGAACCTAAAGTTTAAAAAAACACATGTTTAAAAAAAGTTTTCACATGCAACTGGAAAATAAGAAATACAGGAAATGGGGTACAGAAATCTATCCTGCCCTACAGGAAAATAGAAGGGGAAGGGGGGAGAGATAGCAGGGAAAGCAGACTAGGGGAAGGGGCATTCAGAATGCATGCCATCTTGGGGTGGGGGTGAGGGGTGAGATGGGGTGAAAATTTGGAACTCAAAATCTTGTGGAAGTAAATGTTGAAAACTAAAAATAAAAAAAATTAATTAAAAAAATTGAATGAAGTTAGAAAGAATATGCTTTTTTTTCAGCAGAACATGGCACTAACACAAAAACTGACCGTGCAGTAGGGCATATTGAATGCAGAAAGGCAGAAATATTGAATACATCCTTTACAGATCATGATACAATAGAATTATATGTAACAAAATGCCATAGAAAGATAGATTAAAAATTATTTGGAAACTAAATAATCTAATCCCAAAGAATGAGTGGATGAAATAACAAATCATCGAAAAAATCAATAATTTCACCCAAGAGAATGACAATAAAGAGACAATATATCAAAATTAGTGGGTTGCAGTGAAAGCAGTTTTTAGGGGAAGAATTATGTCTCTAAATGCTTACGTGAATAAAACAGAGAAAGAGGAGATCAATGAACTGGGCATGCAACTTAAAAAAAAAAACTAGAAAAAGACCAAATTTAAAATCCCTAATTAAATACTAAATTAGAAATGCTGAAAATCAAAGGACAGCTTAATAAAACTGTAATTTATAAAGCTATTGAACTAATAAATAAAACTAAGAGCTGGTTTTATGATAAAAAAACAATAAAATAGACAAACCTTTGATTAATTTAAATTAACAAAAAAAGAAAGAAGAAAACCAAATTACCAGTATCAAAAATGAAAAGGAAGAATTCACCACCAGTGAAAAGAAAATTAAAACAATAATTAGGAACTATTTTGCCCAAATGTATGCCAATAAATTTGACAATCTTATTGAAATGGATGAATATTTACAAAAATACAAATTGCTCAGATTAACAGAAGAGGAAGTAAAATACTTAAATAACCCCATCATAGAAAAAGAAATTGAACAAGCTATAAATGTACTCCCTAGGAAAAAATCTACAGGGCCAGATGGATTTACAAGTGAATTCTATCAAAAATTTAATGAATAATTAATTCTAATACTATATAAACTATTTGAGAAAATAGGCAAATAAGGAGGTTTATCAAATTATTTTTATGATATAAATATGGTGTTGATATGTAAACTGGGAAGAGTCAAAACAGAGAAAGAAAATTATAGACCAATTTCTCTAACAAATATAGATGTAAATATGTTATATAAAATATTAGCAAAAAGATTACATTAAATTATCACAAGAATAATACACTATGACTGGGTAGAATTTATCCCAGAAATGCAGGATTGGTTCAATATTAGGAAAACTATCAGCATAATTGATCATATCAACAACAAAACTGACAGAAATCACATGATTATCTCAATCAATGCAGAAAAATCTTTGAGAAAATACAATGACCATTCATGTTAAAAACACTAGAGAACTTAGAAATAAATGGAGTCTTCCTTAAAATGATATGTAGCATATACCAAAAACCTTAAGCAAACATAATATGTAATATGGACAAGCTAGAAGCATTTCCAATAAGATCAGAGGTGAAACAAGGATATCTGTAATCACTACTGTTGTTCAATATCATACTGGAAACATTAGCTTTAGCAATAAGAGAAGAAAAAGAAATTGAAGGTATTAGAATAGGCAAAGAAGAAACAAAGCTAATCACTCTTTGCAGATGACATGATGATATACTTGCAGAATCCTAGAGAATCAAGTAAAAAACTCCTTGAAATAATAAACAACTTTAGCAAAGTTGCAGGCTATAAAATAAAACCACATAACTCATTGGCATTTTTATATATCACCAATAAAGCCCAATAGCAAGAGATAGAAAGAGAAATTCCATTTAAAGTTACTATAGATATTATAAAATATTTAGGAGTCTACCTCCTGAAACAAACCCAGGAGCTATATGAACACAATTACAAAACACTTTTCACGCAAATAAAATCAGATCTAAATAATTAAAAAAACATCAGTCCTCATGGGTAGGCTGAGTTAACATAATAAAAATGACAATTCTACCTAATCTAATTTGCTTATTCAGTGTCATATCAATGAAACTAACAAAAAATATTTTATAGAGTTAGAAAAAATAATATCAAGATTCATTTGGAAGAACAAAAGGTCCAGAATATCAAGGCCACTAATGAAAAGAAATATTAGGGAAGGTGGCCTAGCCATACCAGATCTTAAGTTGTATTATAATGTAGTGATCATGAAGACTACTTGGTACTGGCTAAGAGATAGAGTGGTGGATTGGTGGAATAGATCAGGTACACAAGACACAGTATTCAATGACTATAGTAATCTTCTGTTTGATAAACCCAAAGACCCCAGCTTCTGGGATAAAAATTAATTATTTGACAAAAGACTGTTGGGAAAACAGGAAAAGAGTATGGCAGAAACTAGGCATAGACAAAAATCTTACACCATACCCAAAATAAAGTTAAAATGGGGGTGCACAATTTATATATAAAAGCTGACACTATAAGCTATCTGGGAGAGCAAGGAATAGTTTACTTGTCAGATTTATGGAGAACGGAAGAATTTTTGACCACACAAGAGATAGAGAACATTATGAAATGCAAAATAGATAATTTTGATTACATTAAATTGAAAAGTTTTTGCACAAACAAAATCAATGCAACCAAGATTAGGAGGGAAGCAGAAAACTGGAAAAGAATTTTTACAACCAGTATCTCTGATAAGAGCCTCATTTCTAAAATACATATAGGATTGTCAAATTTATAAGAATACAAGTCATTCCCCAATTGATAAATGGTCAAAGGATATGAGCAGGCAATTCTCAGATAAAGAAATTAAAGCTATCTATAGTCATATGAAAAAATGTTCTAAATCACTATTGTTTAGAGACATGAAAATCAAAACAACTCTTAGTTATCACATCACATCTATCAGATTGGCCAACATGACAAAATGAGACAATGATAAATGTTGGAGAAATGTGGGAAAATTGGAACATTATTGCATTGTTGGTGGAGATGTGAATTGATCCAATCATTCTGGAGAGCAATTTGGAAGTATGCCCAAAGGGCTATAAAAATGTGTATACCCTTTGACCCAGCAATAGTACTTCTAGGTTTGTATCCCAAAGAGATCATAAAGATGGGAAAAGTACCCACACACAAACAAATATTTATACCACCTCTTTTTATGGTTGCAAAGAATTGGAAATTGAGGGGATGCTCCTCATTTGGGGAATGGTTGAATGAGTTGTGGTATATGAATGTAATGGAGCACTATTGTGCTATAAGAAATGATGAGCAAGTAGACTTCAAAAAAACCTGGAAAAACTTGTATGAGTTGAAGGAAACCCAGGAGTCTCAAACCCATTGGTGAGTTAAAGGGGTGTCCACTCAAAGCAGATGAAGACTTCTCTCAGTAGAATGGGTGGATAAGAACTATTTGTTTCAAAGGTCATGACTAAAACATGTACTATGGAGTACTTAGAGCTTAGAACTTGGTTAGACATTGAAGATGCCAAGATCATCCAGTGTATCCCAAGCCATAGACAGTCATCATGACTTTTGTCTTGCCACTGAACTTTGATGGCTTTGGAGGAGAAAGTGAAACAGACAACTTTGTAAAATTCTGTTTCACTCAAATTTAATTTATGTATAAGTCAAAAGATATCATCCATACCATTTTACAATTTTTACCTACTTCAAAGTCCTATGACCACAGGCAAGCATGTGTAGGAATAGAAATCAGAACCCTACACACAGAAGACCCAGGCCATAAAGTCATCTTCTTGTTGGACTGAAGCAGCAGTAGGATTCATCAGCTCCTTGGGTGTCTGAGCAGCCTTTTTAAGGACCATACTGCTCACCTCCTGGTGTGAGGAAGGGGTTACAAAAGCTGCCCTAAAAATTGTCTGCTTCATCCAACCCTGGCCTGCTTGCTGTGACAGACAGGGATTTTACCCTGTGGTCAAAGCATTCAAAAAAGTACAAAACTTTTACCAAGATAGTTCCTTCACCATTGGTAAATAGAATGTACACAAGCTTATAAACAATACAAAATCTAGTAGACCTTTATGTTGGACAGCCCTTGAACTCAGCAGGTATTACATCCAAATAGCATCCTTGAGTGAAACAAGGCTAACAAACAGACACCAGCTTACTGAAATTAGAGGGGGATACATTTTTTCTGGAGTGGGACAGGGATGGGGAGTGCTTTGAAGCTGGGGTAGGTTTTGCAGTCAAAACTAATTTGATCAATAAGCTTGTTTGCCTCTTCAAAGGGGTGAATGGCAGGCTCATGACAATGCAATTGCCACTTGCAGGAAAGTGCCATACCACCATCATCAGTGCATGTGCTCCTACCATGATGAACCCTGATGAGGTCAAAGAAAACTTTTATGAAGACCTGGAGACCCTCAACCTCAATATGCAAAAGAAGACAAGCTTATAATTTTGGGTTACTTTAATGCAAGAGTAGCCATAGACTAGTAGACACAGCAGAGAGTCCTTGGAAGGAATAAAATTGGAAACAGCTACAGGAATGGTCATTACTAAAGACTTGTACCTCTCATGGTTTTCTCATCACCAATACTCTTCTGTTTACATAAATACAATAAAATTTTATAGATGCATCCTCACAGAAACATCAGTATTTAATAGAATGTCATTGTAAGGACAAGAGGAAGATAGGATGTGAGAGTGACAAAGGTGATATGTGTTGCAGAGTGCTGGACTGATCATAGACTTATCCTCTCCAAGCTAAACATTCACATTCAAGTAAAGTGTGGCTCCAAGGAAAGCCAGCTAACAGAAGACTTAATATCAACAGATTAGAGTATTTCTCTGTGTATAAACAATCCACTGTTAACTTGGAGGAAAAGTTGAACTGACACATGGTTGGCAACAGTGAAGCAGAAAAGGAGTGGGCAGCTTTCAGAGAATTGGTACACAACACTGGACCAGAACACTCACAAACATCAAGATTGGTTTGAAATTCAGAGGCTGCTAAACAAAAGATACAAATTCCACAGTGTTAACAGTAGGATAGTTTGTCTATCTCTAAGAAGGAAGCATTTAATTCTGTCAAAAGCAAAGTGCAAATAAAACTCAGAGAGATGCAGGATTCTTGGTTCAATAAGAAGGCAGATAAAATTCAGTTTAATGCTGATAGTAAAAATCTAAAGTGCTTTTTTATGATGCCTTTAAGGCTATTTATGGGCCAAAGACCTATGGTGATGTACTCAGTGATGATGGAGCCACAATGATTAGTGATGAGGACATGGTCCATAGTGTTCTTAACAAACCATCATCAATCAATGCTAAAGCCATGGATGGTATACCTCTGGTTGAAGTCAATCCTCTCTAGCCAAACTTCCAGCTGAAGAAGAGGTTTTGAATTCCATTAGGCTCCTCTCATGTGGCAAAATGCCTGAGCTAATGCCATTTCAGCTTAAATTTGCATGGCAGGCCATCCAATGCTCATATAAAAGTTGACACATTTTCCAGGTTATATGACAAGAAAAGATTATCCTCTAGGAGTTCAAAAATGCCTCCATTGTCTATCTTTATAACCAAAAGGGAAATAGGTTGTCCTGTGATAATCCCAGTATGGTCTCTCTCATAGTTATTGATGGCAATATTCTTGTCAGACTCATCCTTAATAGATTTATCCTTCACCTGGAAAATGGTCATCTACTTTAGAGCCGGTGTGGCTTCAGAAAGGTCAAAGGAACGGTTGATACAGTGTTTGCTGATCAACAGCTCCAGGAGAAATGCCAGGAGCAAAACAGAGATCTGTACAGAATTTTTTTCAATTTGATCAAGGCGTTTGACACTGTCAGTTGTGAGGGCTTATGGACAATTATGGCAAAATTTTGTAGCCTGGAGAAGTTTATGCCAGTTTCATGACTCTGTGATTGCATGGGTTCTAGATAATGCACAGTGCTCTCATACTTTCCCCATAACCAATGGAGTAAAACAGGGATGTGCTCTTGTTCCTATTTTTTTGGCTTAATATTGTCTGTAATATTGCTGAACAACTCCAATAAGGATGAAAACAGCATCAAGGTCAGCTACTGCACTGATGGCAAATTATTTAACTTGAAAAGGCTACAAGTCAAGACTAAAGTGGAAGGAGAGTTGATATGTAACTTTTTGTTTGAAGAGGACTGTGAATGAAGCCTCTAAGGCTGAGATGCAGCAAAGTTTGCTGCCTGCACTAATTTTGGCCTAACAGTTAACACTTAGAAAATAGAGGTTCTCCACCAGCCAGCACCACACCATCCATACATGGAAATATCAATTACTACAATTACAGAATGCTGTAGGTAAGTTCATTTACCTTGGAAGCAAACTTTCTAAGAATGTCCACATAGGTGATGAAGTTACAAATACATTGCCAGAGCTAGCACAGTGTTTGGGATGCCCTGAAAGAAAGTACCGAAGAGAAGAGGTATCAGACTGTCTACAAAATGAAGGTCTAAAGAGACATTGTACTGATGTCATTGTTGCATGCCTATGAAACCCTACTAGTATCATGCCAGGAAATTGAATCATCTTAAGATGATTCTCAAAAGATCACCTGGCAAGATGAGGTATTGGGCACTGAGGTACTTTCTTGAGCTGAACTGCCAACCATTCAAACTCTATTGCAGGTGGCACAGTTCTGATGGTCTAAACACATTGTTCAAATGCCAAAAGTAAGTTTGTTTAAAAGACTATTTTGCAGAGAACACTCACTCACAAAGCAAGTGCTCATGTGGAGGTTAGAAGAAGTGATATAAGGACATTCTTAACATCTCTTTGAAGAAATTTAGAATCGATAGTGAGACTCAGGAAACATTGGTACAGGACCATCCAGTATGACACATCCACTTCAAAGAAGGTACTATAATCTATGAGCAAAGCAGAATTGCAGGAGCTCAAAAAAAAAAAAGGTGAAATGCAAAAATTTAGAGAAATTTCTGTCCCTAATTGTTCATATGAACTATTTTTACCTGACCTGTGGTTGGGCCTTCTGAGCTAATATTGGTCTGAGCAGCAATGGTCAGACACATTGTATTTTGGCCCCACCATAGTGATGAAATTTTGGTTCTCTTTGAGAATGAAGGATGACCACCAATCTTATACTACTTAACATTTCTGGAGTTAAAATACTTCTTGCAACCCTAGCAGCTTGGGAGTTAGATAGCCTTAACTATTTTGGTTCATAGAAACTGGGACACCTATTCCTGCAGTACCTTTTTATCTATGATGAAAAACCCTTACATTCACACAACCTGATTTCTCTGGGCATTCTTTTCAAGTAAATTCTTACTCTAATGCCTTTTCTAACTTTCTTATCTGAGACTGGTCTCTCTACCCTCTAATTATGTTCTATCGGTATGCAGATGAAATACTCTTAACCAGTATGCTTATATACACTGTATGTGTGCTCAAAGAAAACAAATACACGCACACACACACACACACAAGAAAATTCTTCCATTGACTAAGACCGGACAATCTAAGATGTAAAATTGTTGATAAATTTTATGTTCTGTGCTACTTTCTAGTAACAATAATAGTAAAATGCTTGGTATGTCCTATAAATATGTATGATTCATTGAAAAACAGATGTCAACAAGAGAGGGGGAAAAATTGGGGAATGAGTATCCTGGGTCATGTTTACCCTTGTACATAAGGCAATTAAAAAAAAAAAAAACCAAATACCATTTTAGTGAATACTAGCTACCATATTGCCTATTTTTCTAAATTTAAGAAATAGATGAATATGTACTTCCTAGAGGAATACTTTTGTATCCATTTTTCTTTCTGGACATTATTAAAGATATTTTTATACCCTTTATATTTTTATACTGTCATCATTTTGCATACTTAAGGAAATCATAGCCTGATTACAGGGGTTCTTGTATTAATTCTTTGAGTTGAATCCTCTGCCATGGTAAATTAAGTATTTATCACTTACTCAGGCATACTAATGTCTCTAATGTCAGAACAATATGACAAAAATAAAGAAAAGATTATTTTTGGCAATAGAACTGATGAGTCTCCCATGGTATGGATATAACCCAGTAATCGTCTTGAGCCTATATGTATGACTTTCTAGATTTTAGCTTGTCAGTTAGATAGTTTCCCAAAGATTAATTTGAAGAGATTTATTTGTATTGGTAGGAGTTCTTCACCAGGAACTTTGTATGCCTATGCTATAATAGGTTCATTTAACAATGACAACAAAAATTTCAGATTATCACTACTTTACCAGTAGTGTGATATGGTTTTAAAATGTCATGAAATGAGCTGATATTGAAAACAATGCATGCTCCATTTCCCATTATTTTTTAATCATAGAATTTGAAAAGGGAAAGCAAGCTGAGTGATAATCTAGTCCAATCCCCTAGTTTTCAAGAGAAAGAAACTAAGCCCAGAGGTATCAAGAAACTTTTTATGGTTCATGCAGTTAGGTACTGGTATCCTGATTTCCATTCAGTACTAATTCTGTTTTCAGAAATACTACGTAAATCATAATTTAAAAAATGCATCCTTATATTTTGTGTCAATTATTTCTGTTATCTATTAGACCAATACTAAAATAATGTGTATTTAATTAGATCTTCTAATCATGATAAATTCAGATTTGAAATTCTTACAATCAGCAGTTATCTAGCTCCTACCACATGTGGAGAAAGAATTCCTCTTATAAAACACTCAACAAGGGCTCCTCTGACCTTTGTTTAAAGACTTCTAGGAAGGAGAAACCCACCAGGTCCAGACATAGCAAATTCAATTTTAAGTAGATCAAACTATTAGATAATTTTTACTTACAGAGTTAATATTTCAATATGCACAGTTATAATTTCTAAGAGTTCTAAAAATAGAAAAAATCTATGGAATAGTCTAGAATATTGTATTAAAATTATAGAGATAATGTAGGGGGAGGACATGGTGTTGTGCATATCCCCTTATCTCTTCTATTCTTTTTGCTCTTCATGTTCTGTTTGCTCACCTAGTGTGAAGGAGGGAATAATTGTTGGGGAAACACTGGTCTGAACTGAACTAGACTAATCTGAATGAAGCAATGAATAAACTTGGCCTAACTTCACCAAATATTCATTGACTAAACAGTATGATGTTGAATTCTGTGGGTGATCTAAAGATGTGTTAGCTACTCTTATGGGGATGAATTGAAAAAAAATCTGAGTTCTGCAAGCTTTCAAATTAGACTTGGTACTTTAGCTGATGTAATAAACATGTGATTTCTATGATTCTTCTTCCATAATGGCTTCCTTCACTTTTGTTTCACATGGTAACTTGGCCTCACTCTTCACCAATGCTAAACTCACTTCCTGTTCAAGGGATACTATTCTACCCTGTCTCTTCTAAAAGTTTGTCATCTCTGTCATCCCCCTGTATCAGTTATTTATCTATCTCTCCCTGTCTACTCTCCCTTTCCTACTGCCTACAAACATGCCCATGTCTCTCCCATCTTGAAAAAGACAAGCAAACTAAACACTAAAAAACAAAACAAAAAACCCTCAATTGTTCCTTCCATCACTGCTGTCAGTCTGTATCTCTTTTGCCCTATGTGGCTAAATTCCTCAAAAAAGTCATCCATAATAGGTGTCTCCACTTTCATCTTATTCTTTTCTTAACCTCTTACAATCAGACTTCCCACTTTATTCCACTGAAACTGTTCTCTCCAGAGTTAATCATCTCTCAGAATGTAAGTCTAATATCTTTCTATAAGTCTTCATTTTCCTTGATCTCTCTGCAGTCTTTGATACTAATGATTACTTTCTTCTCCTTAATACCTTTTGTTTCCTCTGGGTTTTCAAGATACTCCTCTCTCCTGGTTATCCTCCTACATCTATCTCAACTATTTTGTCTCTGTCTTTGCTGGATCCTTATCCAGATCATACCCTCTAATTATAGGTATCCCTCAGGAATCTGTCTTAGGCCATCTTCTCTTCTCTAGGAACACTACTTCATATGGTGATCTCATCACTTTCATGGATTTAATTAGCATCTATATGCTGACAACTTTCAAATTGCTTTCATCTGCCCATTCTGCCAGGGAAGTCTTCACATCCTTGAGGTAGACATCCCCCATGAAATACACATATACAACACATACAACCATGTATGTATTTGCATATGTAATTTATATAAATAATTATATATACATACATATGTGTGTATCACACAATCTATAAATATATGTATATGTTTGTATGTACCCTAGCATAATTTGTTATTAATTGTTGTTTTAGTGGACAGTTTATGCACTCACTAGCTGTGTGGATTTTGTTTGCACAAATTGTCTACAATTTTTGGTCATCTAATTTATCTTATTTGTTTTGATCACTTCTATTCTTTGTTTAGTTAAGAATTTTCACTGCTATCTATTAAATTTAGTTAAGAATTTTCACTGTTATCTATTTATTAAATTTAACTGATCATTTTCTATCATCCAATGATACTGCATTCCTATCAGATATTACCTCTGCTCTAACTTCACTCTCTTTCCACTTCAACTGCAACTAGTTAGGCACTATAATTCTACCCTGTCCTCTGCTATTGAATGCATTTTCTTATAACCTTTCTCATGCCAAATCTCATCTGTGGATTACTCCCACTGTCACTTCCTCTGCTGCAACTCACAAACTGCTAAACACGGTTGGAGAAAGTTTCACCACTGTGCAGATTAGGATCATTATAAATGTATGTTTTCCAACTTTCACAAGGCCCTCACTGTGATACAGCAATTTTTTTACTCCTCTCTTATTCCAAAACTTGTCTTCTTTCCATCAGCCTTCCACAACTCTCCCCAATATTTCTCAGCTGGGTACCTTGCCTTGAATTTACTGAGACAATTGAAGTGAACATCTCTTATTATCATCTCAAAAACCTATAACATCATTTCCCACTCTTTCCTCTTTCCCCTTCAGTCTTTTACAAAGATGTACCCCTCTTTCCAAGGCCAGTGACTGTAAATGTGCACTTGAACTTATTCCCTGTCTTTTTCATTAAATTGTATTAATCATCCCCTTGGCTCAAATCCTTAGCCTCTCTTTATAAATTGACTTCTCCCCTATTTTCTTTAAAGATGCCTGTTTAACCTTTCCTTAAAAACAATAATCTTCATTAGATCCTATTATCCCCTCAAGCTGTTTTATATTGTTCTTCATTTACTAAACCACAAGCCTTGATAAAAAAAAAAGACTGTCAGCACTCATTGCCTCCACTTTCATAGGCTTTTGAGTTTTAAATTTTTCTACTTCTCCCTCCACCTTCCCTCCCTGAGATTGCACAATATGATACAGGCTATTCATGCACATTCCTATTTAATATATTTTCACATTAGTGATGTTGTAAAGAAAAATTAGAACCAATAGGAGGAACCATCAAAAGAAAAAACAAAACAAAACAGAAGGAAAAAAATAGCAAACAGTATGCTTTGATCTGCATTTAAACTCCATAGTTCTTTCTTTGGATGTGGATAGCTTTTCCATCATGAGACCTTTGGTCATGTCTTCGATCCTTGCATTGCTGAGAAGGGCTAGGTCTATCAATGTTAGTCATCGCACAATGTGGCTGCTACTATGCACAGAATTCTCCTGGTTCTGTTCATTTCACTCAGCATCAGTCCATACAAGTCTTTCCAGGTTTTTCTGAAGCCCCCCTGCTCATCATTTCTTATAGCACAATAGTATTCCATTACATTCATATACCACAACTTGTTCAGCCATTCCCCAAGTGATGGGCATTCCCTCAATTTCCAATTCTTGGCCCCCACAAAAAGAGCTGCTGTAAATATTTTTGTACATGTGGGTCCTTTTCCCATTTGTATGATCTCTTTGGGATACAGCTCTAAAAGGGCTATTGCTGGGTCAAAGGGTAATCTTGCTTTCTTTAAAGCTGTTTAAGTACCGTCTCCTGAAGAATGAATGACTTTCTTAACTTCTCAGTTGTTACTATGCCCCAAAGTTGTTTTTTTAATTTCCTTTGTGTGTCAGCACGCATGCATGTGTGTTTGTGTATGTATGCTTCCCTAATGTGTGAATCTGAATATGTCACACAGACACCTTATATAATCTCCAGGATAAAATACAAAATCCCATGTTCAAGCCTGTTAAAATCTAACTTCCTCCCCATCTCTCCTTTCTCCTTACATCTTACACCCCAACACATAGTCTTTGATCCAGTGACACAGGCCTCTTTGCTGTTTCTTGAACTAGACACTACATCTCATGGCTTTGGGCATTTGCTCTGACTGCTCCCCTCCTATCCCTGGAATGCTCTCCGTTCTTATCTCTCCCTCTTGACTTCCCTGCCTTCCTTCAAGTCCCAAATAAAACTATCTACAGGGAACCTTTCCCAATACCTCATAATTCTAGTGTCTTCTCTCTCCTAATTATTTCCTATTTATCCTATATATAGCTTCTTTGTACATATTTGGTTGTTGTCTGTCCTATTAGTTTGTGAGTTCCTTGATGGCAAGATTTATCTTTTGCTTCTTTTTCTATCCCCTGTGTTTAACAAAATGCCTGGTGTGTACATAGTATGCACTTGATTAATGTTTATTGACTGACAGATAAATGAAGATAACCAAAAGTTCCAAATAAAGGCTCACCACTGTGTAAGTTCATCAAAATATCTATAAAACTTCAATACCCAAATTGTTGCAGCATTGTTGTTCTTTTGTAATTATATCTAATGCTGCTATGAAAATGTTTTTATGTATAACTTTTTCTTTATAACAATTTTGAGTTATATTTCCAGCAGCAGAATTATTGGGCAAAAAGCTATGATTATTTTCACAAAAATTAATATACAGTATATGTCACAATGCTTGTCATATAATAGGTGCTTAATAAATGATTTTTGATGGACTAAACTACAAGATTACTTTCTAAAACATTCTATAAATTTAATATTTCCTTTTGATTATTGTGTACCTGTGATTTCCTAATGCTAACAGCATTGCATTTCATTGTTTGTAATTATTTTTCCCAATTTGATTGGTGTATATGTTGGGGGGTTCCACAGAATTGGTTTAATTTCATTTCTGTGATTATAAGAGAGCTTGAGCATTTTCAAGTGATTATTAATTACTTCTTTGAAAATTCACTTGATATCTTCAATTCACTTTATATTTATTTTCTTGTTCTTAAAAAAAGTCTACAAGGCAAGTGCAATAAGCATAATTAGACTGAATTTCAGATGGTAAACTTGAAGCTCAGAGAATAAAAGCAACTTGCATAGCCTTATGTTAGTAGTGTCAGGTAAGTATTGGATCCTGGCCTTCCTGACTTCACAGTTAGCATTATTCAATAGATTATCCTGTCTCCTCTTCACTTTTACTTAACTGATATTTTAAAAGTCAAAAATAAACAAACTTTTACAATACATAGCTATAGAAGAAAAATATGCACTTCATGCTGGAAAAAAATGGTGTTCTGTTTTAAAATCTTAGTCTGTGATGGGTAACTTCACATTAGGAAGGCAGAGATGGATCTTTTTGACAATGAGAGTCCTTGAAAATAAGAGATCATAATTAAAACAATTCTAAGCTCCTCCCTCACATATGCCAGATTGGCTAATATGACAGAAAAGGAAAATGGCAAATGTTGGGGGGGGATATATGAAAATTAAAACACTAATGTACTATTGGTGAAATTGTATACTGATACAAGCATTCTGGAAAGCAATTTGGAACTATGACCAAAGGGCTCCAAAACTATGAATACCTTTTGACTAACAGCACCACTACTAGGTCTGTATCCCAAAGAGATAAAAAAGGAAAAGGACCTATGTGTACAAAATATTTATAGCATTTCTTTTAGTGGTGGTAAAGAATTGGAAATTGAGGGGATGTCCATCAATTGGAGAATGGCTGAACAAGTTGTGGTTTATGATTACAATGGAATAGTATTGTGTTTTAAGAAATGATGAGCAGGATGATTTCAGAAACATATGGAAAGACTTATATGAACTGATACAAAGTGAAATGAACAGAACCAGAAGAACATTGTACACAGTAACAGCAATATTGTATGATGATCTATTATGAACAACTTAGCTATTCTCAGCAACACAATGCACAATGATACAAGAAAATTTTGTAAGACTTAGAATGAAAGGTGTTGTCCATCTTGAGAAAGAACTTGTAGAGCATATTACAGATCAAAGCTATTTTTTCTTGTTTTTTTTTTAGTCTGTGTTTTTTTTCACAGAATGACTTATATGGAAATGTGTTTTGCATGATTACATATGTATAACCTATGTCAAATTGTTTGCCTTCTCAATGGGGGGAGAGAAGAGGGAAGGGCAGAATCTGGAACTCAAAATTTGAAAAAAAAATGTTAAAATGTGTTTTTACATGTAATCAGGAAAACATAAAGTATTAAATAAGAAAATGACTATGGGGGAGAGAGAGAGAGAGAGAGAGAATATATGTCACAATGCTTGTCATATTATAGGTGCTTAATAAATGATTCTTGATGGACTAAACTACAAGATTACTTTCTAAAATATTCTATAAGTTTAATATTTCCTTTTGATGACTGTGTACCTGTGATTTCCTAATGCTAACAGTATTGAGTTTCATTGTCTGTAATTATTTTTCCCAATTTGATTGGTGTATATGTTGGGGGGTTCCACAAAATTGGTTTAATTTCATTTCTCTGATTATAAGAGAGTTTGAGCATTTTCAAGTGATTATTAATTACTTCTTTGAAAGAGAGAGAAAGAGAGAGAGAGAGGAGAGAGAGAGAGAGAGAGAGGAGAAAGAGCATAAAGGTGTATAGGTATAAACACTCAGGATAATTTTGGGGTGTTACAAGTGGGTTGGAATAGAAAGGAATGACTTTCCTCTGTGTTCCTTCTGAGTCAAAGTTCTGACACACAGTTTCTATGCTCCTTTATAAATTTTCTTGTTATACTTGATAACATATTTGATTTCCTAGGAAGTGGGCCCGACATAAGATTTAGCAAAAGAAATATTGGATTTCTCAATTTGTGTGCATATGTATATGTGTATTTGTGTGTGTGTGTGTGTGTGTGTGTGTGTGTGTGTGTGTGTTTGTATGGGGTAGGTCAAATTAGAGAAAATAAGTATATACACCTCTTAGTAATAATAGCAATTTTAAAATTACAATTGCCATATTAGTAAAAATTGGAAAGATAGCTTGCATGGATTAACCTAGTCCCAATCCATTATGATTGAGGAAGGTATTGACTCTCCAATGAGCTGCTACTAAGCTCCAGCTCTATTGTGGTGTATGAAATAAATGGCGAATTTGGGGGCAAATTATAAATCTAGCCCCAGGCATGATAAACATTGTGAATATTTTGATTTAGATCCTTACTTTCCACTCCAGAATTTGCATTTGCACAATCTGAATTTCTAACCACAATGAATACATTATTCATTTAGTTAAATATAGCATTATTAATGTAAAACATTTTGCCTTCTTTTAGGTTGAAATTGCCCTAACTAAGCTTATAAAATACTTTCATGTTAGACTTCAAATTGATGCCTCCTTATTTTGGTTAAAAAAATATCCTAATGTTTTTGTCCCAACTAACTATGAAAACAGGAAGCTGATTAATTTTCAAAACATAAAGTGTATGAATATAAGTTGCTTTTTTATTATGATTTCATACACATTGAAATTTACATGGCAATATTAGTTTTTTATTTTTGTATATTTAATGAAATAGCATTTATATATTTTATTATAACACTAAATTGCTTAGATATAGGAGGAGGGGTAGAATCATTCTCTTGCAGAATTCTAAGTCCTGGATACTTCTTCATTGATTAATGAAGCCTTCATAAGCAGAAATGAGTCAATGTAAAAACATTCAGGTTCTGGTAGAATTAGAAGAACCCATGAAGAGATATATCGGGGCTATGAATGAGGGAGAGGGTCATCTTTCAAGTTATATTAGAGCCTAATCCTTTCACTGCTGACTTCCCCAGCATTTAGTGGTTCTATCAATTCTGTAAAAAACAAACTAGAACAAAAGCAAAAAAGCACAGTAGATAAATGAATGATGCAATTTCAACTCCTGCCTCCAAACATATCTCTGGGATGATAGTCAATAAAGAAGTTAACGAGAAGAAAGCATGATTTTGACTCTTAGAAGTGACATCTGGATATACCAGAGTTCTGAGACAAATAGAGAATTCATACTACTCATTTTTTCCTTGTTGGAGCAGTTGTGGACAAAAGATGTTGCCCCCAGAGATTCACAAAGTTGAGAGATGCTATTAGTGCCTCTCAGTGAAAATGGGAAAAAAAAGGCATGAAGTTGAAAGCAATCGAATTCTTCATGAGATCTTTTCATGGACAATAAATTTGTTTTTATATAGAACTGAAACAATCTGTTAACTGCCTCTGTTTTCCATAAAGGCTATAGATAAAACCTCATTCAGGAGCTCTCCGCTACTTAGCCTCCAACAGAATAAATGTCACTTACTGTAAGGACCAGAAATATAAGCTACCAACAAGAATGATAAAAAAAAATGTGAATTTAACTTTCTAAGTGTATGTGAAAAAAGAAAAAAAATGTAATCAATTTGAGAGGGTATGCTAGATTTCAACTCACCTCAACAAACATTTACTAAACACTAACTATATTCATGGCATTATTTGGAGCACTAGAGATACAAAGATAAAACAACAACAGCAAAGAAACTCAAGTCATGAAACTTAGATTAAAAAAAAAAGAATTCTTCCTTCTCCCCAACCACGTCTCCAGGGAACAGTAACAGATATTTTATCACCAAGTAATTTCTCTAGCAGAGATATTAAATAAACTCAAATACCTCTGTAATTTTTGCTTTATCAGGTAAAATGAAATATTCTTGGACATTAATTAAGGTAGGATTCAAGGAGCAAATAAGTACTAGAAAATTTAAGAGAAAAGTATAGAAAGGGGAAGAGAAGTCATAGCTTGAGTAGGAAGGCTAGAGGGTGGAAGACTGTAAGACACAAAACAGAACAATGATTGAACATTTAGAGTCACTTAATCAGGTTTGACAATTGTCCAACAATGAGACAATTACACAGTCTGATGTTAAAAATTTGTGGGTGCAACCAGAGAAGAGGTCATGGTATGAGGATAAGAGAATAAGGAGACAAGTTAGAGTAATTTGTGACTCCCAAGTGAGTCAGAGATTCTGAGACATCTATTTATGTTAAGCTGATATGAATGATAACTTTCCAGAATACATATCAGAGAGCTTGGTCCTCACAAGATATTTAAAAATAAAGACCATCACCAAATTTTGGTGATTCATATGGAAACAAAATATAGCTCCAGAAATAAACCAACAAGCATTGCTAGAGATCATGAAGTCTTTAGGAACAAATCAAAGATGATAAGGATGCAAGATTTCAACACTGTTGGTAACTGAACATAGGAATTCCAGAAGATTGAAACTGATTCGAAGAAAGCTGATGGAGAGAAGAAGCTATTTGTGAGAGAGATGTGGATTTATGCACCACTTCTTGACTTAGATTAATGGGTTCTTGATTAAGGATGGAATATACATATTATAGTTCAAAACATCTATTTGTTTGTTTGTTTTTTTGTTTGGGGGGAGTTGAGGAAGTACCTATATCTTCTTCCCTTACTTCTTCTTTTCTTAATTATTGTTTTAATTTTCTCTTCATTGGTGGTGAATTCACCCTTTTCATTTTTGATACTGGTAATTTGGTTTTCTTCTTTCTTTCTTTAATTAAATTAACCAAAGGTTTATCTATTTTATTGTTTTTTTCATAAAACCAACTCTTAGTTTTATGTATTAATTCAATAGATTTTTTAATTTCAATTTTATTTACCTCTCCTTAATTTTCAGTACTTCTAATATGGTATTTAGTTAGAGATTTTAAATTTGTTCTTTTTCTAGTTTTTTTAGTTGAATGCCCAATTCATTGATCTCCTTTTTCTCTCTTTTATTGATGCAAGCATTTAGAGATATAAAACTTCCCCTAAAAACCGTTTTCATTGCATCCCATACATTTTGATATGTTGTCTCATTATTGTCGTTCTCTTGGATGAAGTTATTGATTGTTTCTATGATTTGTTGTTTGACCCACTCATTCTTTAAGATTAGATTATTTAGTTTCCAATTAATTTTTAATTTATCTTTCCATGACATTTCATTACATATATTTTTTTATTGCATCATGATCTGAAAAGGATACATTTAATATTTTTGTCTTTCTGCATTGGATTGTGAGGTTTTTATGCCCTAGAACATGGTCAATTTTTGTGTAAGTGCCATGTACCACCGAGAAAAAAAAGTGAATGATAGTGAGTGCATCAACAGTTGATGGTGAGCAGAGGTAGTGTTTGAAAGGATTTTATGTGAAAAACAGTATATACTATACTTAACTAATTGGACCAAAATTGAATTTGCCATACTTCTTGTGCATGTTTGCATGGGATGGACATATTGAAAAATACATTTCTAAAAGGAATATTTGGATAAATTTTTCTTGTTTATATTAAGCTAAAAATTATGTGATTTTCAATAGTGTTACATTTTTATTTTTAAAATAAACTTTTATGGAAACATGTTGGATTTTTTTATGTAGCCTAAATCTCCATTTAGAGATATACCAAATAACAAAGCATGTTTTAATAAGAAAAGGAGGTAGAGAAAGAAAAAAAAATCAGCAAAACTAAACTGTACATTTAAAACCTGATGATAATATGTAGTGCTATAAATATATGGAACCCCTTCTCTGTAAGATTGAAAGGTTTCTATATATCTTTCTTCTCTGAGACCAAGCATTTTATTTGTAATTTTGGAATGCACATGTTTGATTCTTTGTTTAATGGTGGTTGTTCTTTCCATCTGCATGGTTGTATTCACTGTCAATAACATCCTTTTGATTCTGATTAATTCATTTTGCATCTACTCATTAAAGTTTTTTCTATTATTCTCTGTATTCATTATATTTGTAGTTTCTTATAAAACAGTAATAATATTCCATTGCATTTGTATATCACATTTTCTTTAAACATTCTCCAATTACTGGGCATCTCTTTTATTTGCAGGTTTGTTTTTGTTTTTGTTTTTGTTTTTTTTACAACAAAACGTGCTGCTCTAAATGTTTTGGTGTATATGAATCATTTATTTTAGGGAACGAACTTCATTAGTTGCACCTATCAAAGCAATCTCCGGATCAAAGTTACACATCAATAACTTAATTTACATAATTCTTCTTTTTTTTTCTTCAAGGGCTAAATCAAGAATCTCTTTTACCTCTATCTAGGGACACAACATTACCACAAAATCAACTAGCGGATGCTGCTTTTTTCAAAATAAATATACAATCACCATAATTATATTTATGCATGTATGTGTATATGCATACATACAAATACATGCATATACATACATACAAATACATACAAATACATGTGTGTGTGTGTATCAGACATTTTACTTTCCCCTTGCTGGTACAAAGCAAGACATCTACTAATAATACCATCTTTTGGTTTCAAAGTCTTTACTAAGGAGTTGTCCAAACAATTCTTGAGAATTTATGTTGCTAATTGAGAGAGACTTGGAGTATTAATTCAGAATTAGAGGAAAAATAACTCATTCCTTACCTGGCACAAAGTTGCCTCAGCCATAAGGAAGGACCAGAGAAGGTCAGTAAGGACTATGCCTAAAATAAGTCCATTCTTATCAAATAAGCCTTCCTAAAGACTTGATCCAAGAAACTGGTAGACTGAAAAGCCATTCTCCCCTCTAGGATGGGATTAATTAATTACAGGTATCACTTCTATGTTGCTAGACTCACAATCTTGGCTGTCAAGTTTATTATTGATATAGCTATGCAATATCCATTCTGGGTCCAATATCTGGCCCTCCCAACCTTCTTGATGCCTTCTTCTCCAAAGATCTCTGATTTCTTCTGAAGCAAATAGTTTCTCCTGAAGACCACAGAAAGTAGTCTCACTGTGTACCAAAACTCTATAGTTTAGATTCAGTGTAATATCCATATCCACATTCAGAGGCTGCATGTCTTCAGTGGTATTCCTTTTCATTATAGCGTCAAGATTTTCCTCCTCCTCCCTCCCTCTTTCAACTTTCTCTCCCTTTCCCACCTAACCTAATTTCCTATAATCTATCTTATTGCTGAGACACTTGCAGGAGGAATTTTAAACAATCACCCCAATACTCCTCCTTACTTTAGCTATATATATATATATATTTATACAAATTGAATAATCTGCTCATTTTAAAAGATACAGGAATATCTCATATGCCTTTCTTATTGAAGCTCATGGATTTTTTTTTAATTCACTATTAATCTCAAGTTTGCATTGTATATCATTTTGGGTTATATCTTGATCCCTTTTGCTTTACAGACTATTCAATTATATTCCCTTCTATGGATTCTGATGGATAGAGAATAGTTTTGTATCATTTGAATTTCCTTTTCATTATATTTGGAAGTTTTTTTTCCCTTGTCACTTGTATAATTTTTGTTTGCCAATGGAATTGTTAAATTTCATCATGGTTTCTTTTATGGTTCGAAACATAGAGTCTTTTTTTTTGGTTTTCTTTTGAAAGCAAACTTTAAATTATTTTGATTGTTGCTTTTTATGTTTGGAAGCTTTGAGAAGTTTTCTTATACTGTTTCTTGCATTTAGGTTTTCAGATGTTTTAAACTGTCATGTTCTTCTTTGGATTTTATAGTGTGAATTTGTTCCTATTCATCCTGTCTTCCAGAACAATGTATTTTCATTGTATTGAGATAATATATTGTTTTTAACAATATAGTTTTTATTTCTATTCTTGACTTCCATTTCAGCATATTTGCATTTCCAATCCATTATTTTCTCTTTCACATTACTAGAGATGCTCATCACCAGGAATTAAAATCTTTCTTTTTTGATAATTAGTTCTGTGGTGCAGGTCAAAATTTCTGCCATTTATTCTCATCTATATTCTGCTTTAATATTATTATTTTTTTCTTGAATTGCTGAACCATAGGGTGCTTTCATGCTCTTTTAGGAATTTATATCATTTCATGTTCCTTTAAGTGATGGCTTAATTTCCTTTGTTTTTCAATATTTATTTAGATGCAGTCACAATATTTTATTTCTCTTGTATTCATCTTCCCTTCTGATTTTATAATCTTATCTATTGATTTATCTGTTTGTGCTCTGTGTTTTTAATTGAGCTTTCTTCCACTGGAGATCTTTATTAGTTTTAGTTTTTCCCCTTATCATTCTTTTGCTTTCTTTTTTCCTTTTCCACTTTGATGTGTTTACCCCTGGGGTCTGAAATTCAAAGCTATCTCAGCTTGCTCTCATATTGGAGAACTCACTTTTTAGTACCTGATCCCTGCCCCAAGTAACTTGTGAGGAAACAGAACTGGCTACAGCTGAAAACCAGCAACCTTTTAGACCCAGCATAATTCCACAAGCTAGCTCCCTGTCCTTGTTCTGTCTTTTTTGATATACTGCTGGAGTGAGCCAGCATCTGCCACTTGTGGAAAGTTGAAGTACTTATTTTGAGGATTCCCTAAACCAAGGGAGTTGCTAGGCACACAAAGTCTTGACCTCTTTTGCCTGCTCCACTGATGTGTACTGATATTAAAACAACACTAAGGGGCAAGATGTCTGGGTAGAGACTGCAGCAGCTTGAATAATCCTTCATTGATGACAGAGCACAAGCCTTCAAATCAGTTGTGCCCTGTGTGAGGATGGAAGCTGGAGGTGATATGATGCTGAGTGACCATTAGAATTAGAGATTAGCATTCTCTGCAATTAATTCAAAGGCTTAGTTACTTTGTTAAGCTTATTGTTGTACCCCATGTCTCTCCTTTGGAAACTGTAGTTGCTATGCTCATGAAGCGTAATTCTATTAAAAATTTAATGGGGGCTGGAGAAAAATGTCCAATCCTCTAATTTTGTTCATATGACTCTACTGCATTTACTTTTTTCCCCCCCAAGGCAATAGAGGTTAAATGATTTACCCAGAGTCGCACAGCTAGTTTAGTTTCAAGTGTCTAAGGCTAGATTTGAACTCAGGTTCTCCTGACTCCAGAGCAGGTGCTCTATCCACTGCACCACCCTAGCTGCCTCACATTTACCTTTTTTTTTTAAAGAAAATGTGCATCTATACTTGATTCATTTTTGATTTTCAGCATGGTACAATGATAGGGATATTATTTTGGAGTGAGAGGACTAAAATTTCAATATTGGCTGTGGTACTTACTATTCATGTAATGTTTGGTAATCACTTAACTTCACTAGTTAAGTTTACAAATTCTGGTTTTTACTATATACTCTTATGAAACTATTTTTGCATAGAACATTGGAATGGACAGCACACCTCTAAGAAAATAAGACATGTAGCAGATAATCTACTCTAAGAAAACTAAGATTGCAAATGTATCTTAATATATTATTTTTTACAGGTGAATGACATCTATTGTGATGATAGTGATAATTACAACCTCTGTATTGGTTCAGCCCTTAGTAATTGCTGAAAACTAGGCCTCCTCTATAAAATCATTTCGGCATGAAGCAAATGATTAAGTGGGTTTCCAAAACCTTCCCTGGTTGCAGATGGATAGTAAATGGACAGGACAAAACTCATGAAAGAACTTTAAACCTAGTACATCTTCTAATTAAGTAGAAATCACTGAACTACATACAATTTGGGCATTTAAAGAGCTGTCAGTGTCAGTTTTGAAAAGTGATCCCTTTTGTGATACCAATAAATGGTCATCCAGATTTGCTTGAAGACCTTCAACGAAAGAGGATCAATTATTTCCCCAAATGGCTTATTCCACTCAAATAGCTCAAATTGTTAGGAATGATTTTCACATATCAGGAATTTTTCACTCTCTGCTGAAATAATGTAGTAAAATTTCCACATAGCAGCCTTTTAAATACATGAATACTGTCATCCAAAACAATTAAGTTGTCTGCCCAAGATTCTGCCAAACTGGGAAACAAGATATGTAGAAGCTACTCCACTCCTAGAAAACTGAGCTTTAATTGCATGTATACTGTTGTATATAGTGTTTTTATAGATGATGGGCATGTATTATGGTGATAGTGGTAATTACAACTTCTGTATTGGTCTGACCATTCCAAAAATAAGTAAGTAAGCAACAGTTTTATTTGAAAAAACTCCTACACACAATTTCTGAGCCTCATCTTTTCCCTTTGGCAACCAGGTCTTATTCTGCTTCTTAGCTGTACAGGTTTTTCAACTCCAAATGTTCATTGAACATTTTTCTTCTGTTACAGTTCCCCATTTTCTAGATCTCTCTTTCATATCTACTTCTACCCTCTTAAGGTCTGCTCAGGATCAGTGAGTAGTTGGAAAGCATCTGATAAACTAATTCAGACTAAGTAGTTAACCGAGCCTCTGAAACCAAACTGAACTTATTTCTCTTTCCCATTAGTCACATACCAATTGTACCAGGGGATTACTACATTAAAAGTGAAGAAAAAAAGTAGTCAACAGTGCCACATGTGTATTTTGCAGTGTTAGAAAATTTTCTTTTTTATCTACTATGTTTATGGTTGACTGACTTGTGTTTGAAATAAACAAAGCTCTCTAAGTAACATTCGCCAGATGAATGAAGAGAATCAAAGTTGTCCTAAGACTGCCAGGAAACTTCACATATTGAGATAACTTGACATTAAGGCTACACTTATATATCACCATTATTTTGATAATTTCTGGTTCAGTATTTTTCTTTCCCTGAATGTCTTCATTTCTTCTGGCAGATGGTGGCACAATGCATAGAATGCTGAGCCTGGAAACCTGAGTTCAAATCTATTCTCAAACACTTACCAGCTGTGTGACTTTGGCAACTCACTTGATCTCTGTGTGCTTATGTTTCCTCAACTCTGAAATAGGGGTAATAATAGCAGCTACCTCATATACAGGTTGTGAAGATCAAATGTGATATCTATAAAAAAGTACTTATTGTAATACCTAGCACATAGTAGGTACCAAGTAAATGCTTAGTCTCCTCCCTTCCTTTTCTACTAAAATCATGCTCCAATTATTCCACCTGGCATGGGATCCTAGGTGCTTGAAAGTAATGCTCTCTGGTTGCTTCTGTTAAGTTCTTAGCATTGGTTCAGCCAAAAATTCTGTTGTTCAATAACTACCCTAGCTAGGTTGTAAGATCATCATTACAATGTAAGTTACAAAATGATGTGATTTTTCAATCATGAAATCCCTTAAAGGCCTTATGAGGTGGTAATTTATTTCATTAGAGAGTTTTAATCAGGGAAATAAAATTAAAAAAAAAACCCTTGTAGTAATGTTTACAAATCTCAAATTCTTAAATTTGTTTTGATTTAGTTTAGATTGTCCATGAAGTGGATTCACTAAGGTGATGAAACTTTTTGAAAATAACTGTTTCAATAGTTATTTTCATCATATATGTGTATACATATACATATATATATATATGGCTCAATTTTGACATATTAAATCAATAATGCAATTAATTTCCAGGGTAAACCTACCCTAGAGAAAAATGAAAATATTCTATATTTTACCAAAGAGTGTATTTCACCTATATGTGTGTGTCTGTGTGTCTGTGTGTGTGTAGGAAAGAATGCCTGCACATCAGTCTGGATGTATACATCATTCAGATAGATCCTGAGCCCAATGATTGAGGCCAGTGTCGTGATCATCCTCTTGGAGACATGTGAAAATTCTAGATCCAAATCCTTTTCATTGGAAAATCTCATCCAGGAATTCAATAGGGTGAAATTAAGAAATAATATTGCAGGAGGAAGTTTTGTTTAACATGTGTTACCTCTGCAACACAGTATGGTCAACATGGGAATAGTATATGGGAATAGTATATGGGAATAGTACAGAAAATGAGAGAATTCTATAAAGTATTTCAAAAGGCTTTGGATTAAGCAAGCAGCTATTTCAGAGAGAATATATCTTCCTTATTAATGGGCCATGTCAAATGGCTTTTCCAAGAACCTCAGAGAGTTTCATAAGGTTGGGTGATTTATAGCTGACAGCATTGAAATGATGAATATTCAAAGTATAAAAATGGGATCCTATTCTCCTTTCATTAACTAATAATATAATCTGTTCTTTTAATTGGTTTGGTTTCCTTTAAATTTCTATCTATTGCTTTTGTCATTAATTCTGTAACATCTAGCCCATTACTTTGGAGGGTAATTAGTGAAATCTTTGTTTTATCTCTTTTTTTTCTTTGTGAGTCATTTGGCACTATCAAATAAAATAATCTAACTGTAAAACATGAAAAGTAGTACAGCGATGTGGTATAATCTTTCATCTGGATAAACAACTACTTCCTTAATGCATAAACAGTGATCATCATTCAGATTATTTTTCTGTAGCTTAAGATTACAAGTTAAATTAAACTCATGTAATGCTAAAGTTGGAATATGCCTCTGCCTGATCATCTAGTGTAAGTATACATTTTATAGTTGAATAGTGAGAGTGTAGACTTGCCTAAGATCTTATATCTAGTAGCAGAAGAGTGACTAGATTCCATTTTTTTTTTACTCATAGTTCATTTTTATTTCCATCATCACACATTCAAACTAATACTATTCTTACTCATAGGGATAGGGAAATACACAGGGATAGGGAAAAGATGTGTAATTTCATTGATTAAAGGGAACTCCCAGGTGAAAACATGTCCTCTAAAAATACAGATGAGCACCTTCCTTCAATTTAAGTCTTACAGAATTACCTACGATTGTGTAAGACTAAATGAATTTCCAAGGTCAAAAAGCATATACATTACATATATATGTATATATACATACATACATGTATATTACATATATAATATATACATGATATATACATGATACACACACACACATATAAAACATATAATAATGTTACAGGCTGTACTTAAATCCAGGAAGACTTGAGTTCAAGGCCAACTCTCTCTCTCTCCACTATCCTATTCAAATTTATTGAAGCTCTTTATAATTTGAAAGCTGTTTTATATCTCCACAACCACTCTGTGCCTTAGGAAGTGAAAGTATTACATTTTTTCAAAGAGGACCTCTCCCCTTATTCAAAGGATGGTCCTTCCTTCTATTAGAAACTCTTGTTGAGATTTGTATCATCTTAACATATACTTTAAGATAACAAATAAGGAAACCTGACTGATGCTGCAAGATTGTATCACAGTATACAAAGTGGGTGGTTTAATAAAGTCCACAATTTATCTAGTATGTTTTTGATATTGTGATATCTGAAACTTTTTATTTTTTTCTCTAGATGGAAAATGAAAGAAAGGCTTATGTCCTATTTAAATTCAGACATGACTCCAAGTAAGGCTGTAATCCAAGTCACTGCAAGTCCACGTCTATCATCCCATACATACATCTGTGAAACTGAATTATGTGAATTATTTCAAGTTAATGAATTCTGAGGAACTGTTTAAATTAGTGCAATGACTTAATAATAAAGACCCAGGTAAAAGAGATTATGTTAGGAATAAAATTCCTTTCTTGCAATGATTTAGAAATTTTAGATAAGAGAAGGATGGCTTAGCTTTTTTGTCTCTGAAGCTGATTTGTATTGGCAGAATCTATTAGGGAAATAGCTAGTAAGGCCTCTGACTATAGAAGAATAGCTATTTTCATGAGTGGACATAAGACTTGAAGCATGTAACAAGAGGAGCAAAGGAAATATTTTCTTCCCTAAAAGCTTTCCAGGGGGCACGTCCAGCAGTAACCCACCCTGCTTCCAGGAACAAGAAGGGTAATTGTGTTGATTAAACCTAAACTAATTCTCACTATATAATTTCCCTTTCATTGGGAAAATGAGGTATCAGAACTTCTCATATGACCTAAGAATCTGAGCTCAGTCTTTTTATTGTCTTTAATTCCATCTCTTGAATGCCAAAATCCATTATTTCCTTTTAAAATGATGTTTCACATAGATGACAAAGGTATGCAATATAGTAATACCATAGCAATAATAGTAATCTTTCTATAAATAAGAGCTTATTGCTAGACCATTCTTTTTCTTAATAAGGTGTAGGGCAAAGGTAGGCAGAGCAGGAAGAAAGTCTGATTAAAAAAGAAAATTAAAAAGGACAATTGGAATAAGACAAATTATGAAATCTTGGCCCCCTATATCTGCCACAAGTTATTATGTGTGCTCAATCATTCTCTGGAACTGAAGAATCTATTTATAGCCAGTGGCTTCATATAGTATTTCTATTTTTATTTGAGCTGAACATGAACCTGTTTAGATATCTATTTATTGTTCTGTCATCTAGACTAATAGGGAAACCACTGTGTTTGATTCCAGAGACATTGATACTGCTCAGAGTCTGAACAAATTTGGATGACTATTCACCTGATGAGCTTCATAATAAACACCTTGGGGAAGAATGTTTTGTAATGTATCCTGTTAATAAGTAATGAAAACTGTCAGTGGCTCACTGAATTTTTAAAAATTTTTGTCAACTAACAGTATTTGCTGGTACTATTTATGGAAGAAAAAAAAGTTATGAAAGTGCACATATTTTCCCAGAGCTTGCCAAGACAGTGTAACATTAAAGACTAGATTAAGATAATGATCAACAGGTTGATACTGTCTATATCTCAAGCTTCTGTGGCCATGAATCATGGACCTACTAAGAAGTGACATACGGCTTATTTAATATTTCCAGTGTCGCTGTGTAACATCTTTTTCTTTTTTTTTTCTAGCGAAAGACAAGGTTTATTAGAACATCCATCATATTGGGCAGACTCTTAAGAAATCTGAACATTAGTGAGCTATTGGCTAGATTATAATAATCTGATCACCTTGATGGAAACAATTGGGACATCTTTTTCATTAAAACTGGCTAGAACACATTTTGGATGAACTGGGAATATGTGGAGTATAGATGATAACTGCAGTCAGAAGCTTCTCTCTTCTCTCCACTAAACTATAAGACATTAGATAGAAAAAATACTCTTAAGGATGTGCCAAAGTATGCATTTAAGAGAGATGACATACCTGAGAAATGTGATAGCAAACTAAGCAATGGGAGGGTGTTAGAGGAGTGGCCTATTTTGAGCAGTACTTAAAAAGACATGTTCCTGGAACCATGTACCAGTAAGGAAATGCTGGCAAAGGATTGCCATATTCATCACATAAAAGTAACAATGATGTGTCTTGAAAGGCAAAGCATGATGGTTTAACCTGTTGTTAAGCAAGGAAGAATGTATAACAGAATTCATGCTAGTGCATCCACAATCTGAACTTAATTTTCATAGTCCTGATATTTCAGCTACATGTTTATAAGGCAGTCCAGGATAATAATGAAATAAATCACAGATCCAATCCCTATTCCCCATGCTTGAAGTGGAAGTCTCAAATATAATGATAAGATCTCTGACTTTAAGCAAGAATATCTCCCTTTGATTCCAAATTCTGATCTCTAAGATCTTTTCTAGTCCTAATAATCACTTATTCAATTACTTGGACAAATAAGTAGATTAGTATGCATAGTAAATATTCAGGTGACACCAAGCCAAAGGGATAGTTAACACATTAAATGAAGAATTCGGGATCCAAAGAGCACAAAACAGACAGGGAGGTTTTTTGAAATTTAAATTTTAATAAGGAAATTTTCTATAATTGTCCAAAAAAACCCAAAACTTTATAATAGAAGATAGGGAAGACATTACTAGAAGACAGTTTAAATGGAGAAAAAAACTATCAGAATAAACTAGCATACTACCAGGTTAATATGAATCCACAGTGTACATGATTATTCCCCCAAAATAAAATCAAATTAAATAATTTAACTTAAAATTATGATTCTAGGATTTAAAGTCTATGAGATCTATGAGTAGAAAGAGATCTTATAGTTATTTTGGGTACCATCTGAATCTGATATCCTACATTAGGTTGCTATTGATTTATAGCTGGGTTTGCTTGTTTTTCAGGGACTGTGATTTTATTAACTTAGGAATAGTGATCAATTGCTTATTAATCTGTAATTTAAAGTAGTTGGAGTTGCTTGGACAATTGACAGGATGAGTGACTCATCTATGGTCACAGAGCTACAATATATTGTAAACAGAGCTTAATCTCTTAACCTCAGCTTCCTCATCTCTGCAATGAGATAATAATACCTGTAATACTGACTTCATTGGATTACTCTTGTGTTTAAATGAAATAGAATATGTAATGTGTTTTTCAAATCTCCATGTAAAAAACCAGGACTATTGAGATTTCTCCTATGTATAATAACCAGAGTTGAGGACTTTTATAGAAGTTTGGTATTTATAATTTCAATAAATAGCCCCCCAAACAATGAAGCAAATCAAATGAAAATAGCAATTTTTGGAAAATGAAATTATTTTAAAGTGTACATTTTTTCCTTTTTGATGACACCAAGGGATATTAGGCTCATAAAATGTGTTAAGTAATAAGGCAACCCAAACAATTATAGTTATTTTAAGCATTAGACATCTTCATCAGACTTTATCACAAAATCAGAGCCAGAAGGGACATGAGATCAACTTGTGTATGCTCCTCATTTTACATTCAGATACAATTTTTGTAATTCTCACTTCATAAATATTAATGTTATTAGTTTTGATAGTTACAAAATGTATCACAGCAATATAGTTCCCTTGATATCTCTAAAGTATCAAGACATTACTTTTTGAATCAATTATGAATTCCTGACATAAGCTACATCTTATGTGGATAGAGTGTTTGTGTTTGTGTTAACAGTGGGAAGGAGAGGGAGGACAGAAAGGGAAATGGGAAAACAGTAGAGATATTTACTAATTGCAGAAGAATATATTGTTTAGTGTTGTATATCAACATGGAGTTAAATGGGAAAAAAATCTACAATCAGAGATTGGGGTAGGTAAGAAAACAAGTGTTATCCTTCCCTCTGAATCATAAGGGAGCATATATTACTATGTGAAATAATCCCGGAGGAATCTACTTTCAAATAAAAAAAGAATAGGTACTTCAGTTTTCCAAACTCCTGTCAAAATTGTTTGGCATCTTGACAAAATGAGTAATTTCAAGAACAATTTGAGTAGCTCCCCTACAAAATAATTTCTCTTATTCTTCATCATGATGTAGAAGTAATCTGGCACCCCTGAAGGTGATGCCATCAGAATGCAAGGTCTGCTGTGCCCTACCAAGGTAGAAAGACCTCTAATACAGGCCAGGTGAAGACCTGTGTGTTTCCCATCTGTGAATTAACTAATTCAAGTTGCATATCAACAGTTCATTGGCAGAAGGTTTACAAAAAGTGGTACTTTTTTTTAACCTCAGCACCATAGGACGGCCAAAGATTGATTATGCTCTGTGCACACATCCTTGAAATACTGTATTTTGACAACAACTCTTATTAGCTACATTCCTGGAAGAATCATTTGCAGTAGATTAAGAGAGAAGAACTTAAGTGGCAGACCCCACAAGCTTTTGGCTTTCCTGTAGTTTTTTTTTTGTTTGTTTGTTCATTTGTTTGTTTCTGTTTTGTTTTGTTTTTACAAAAAAATACAAAATGGCCCTAAGACCTTCCCATTCTTCTTATGAAGCATTGAAGACACAGTGACAGAGATCAACTGGGAGTGGGGAGCAGAGCGTGCTAAGAATCACACAGAAATACAGATAAATCATGCAGAAGAAAAATGTAAAATAAAACAGATTTATAAAGCTCTATCAAATATATGATATGTGAGTTCTTCCTGATAACTTGGTCATCATGGAGAAGCTCAGCATACCACCTTGTGTAGGAGACATTTCTGATTTTGCTCCCTCCTCCAAAGCTAGTTCCTTCCCTCTGAGATTACCGTCTGTTTATGCTGTGTATATTTTCTATGTACATTTTTGTCATGTTGTCTCTTCCATTAGAATGTAAGCTCCTTCAGGGCAGTGTCTCTGGTTTGGGACTTATTGTGGCAACTCTGAGTGGTAGTGATTGCAGCATTTATTGATTAAAGCTAAGTGAGGAAGTTGGAAGAGCAGTTCTAGCAAAAGTGAAAGCAGATATTGATGAACAAGGGACTTAACTAGTCTATAGATAAGGATGCCTGTAGACCTCATGATGGCTTAGTTTTTCAATATAGAATATCTATGTTTTATTGTGTTTTTATTTATCTAAAAATATTTCACACTTATGTTTTATTCTGGTTCAGGCCACACTCAGGCCAAACAGGCAACTTGGGAGTGTTGCTGACTGTATGAAGGCAGTGTGTTTGAAACCTCTGTTCTAGCAATTTCTTCTTTTATCTTAAGACTGAGATACATACACACACACATATGTATATATGTATGTATATGTGTATATGTGTGTGTATATATATACATACACACACATACATATGTATATATATATGTATATATGTGTATGTGTGTGTATATATATATACACATATATATATATGTATATATATACCTTTCCTTCTTATCTCTGGCACTTAGCATAATGTCTGTCACAGATTAAGTAGAGTTGTTGATTGATTGAACTCCTTTCGTATAGTATTAAAGAAACTGTTGTCACACTTGGGTACATTTTAGATCACAGAACCAGTGATGCCCCTTCCATTTCAGAGATTCTTGATTCAGAGGAGAAACTAAGACAATATACTATCACTCTTATGGGATATATGATACCTATCTATAATCCTACCCTTAATTGTTTTAATTTACATTGTATAAATTTGATTTAAGTTAACAGAGAGTATTTAAAAACTATTGTGTTCAAGATTCTATGTTAGGAGTGAAGGAAAATGAGTTTAAAATCCAGCAGAGGAAAACCTTAATAAATGTTTGTTGAATTGAATGTAGACAAATAATATAATACAAGCAGATTATGAGAAGTGAATGGAAAAGGTACAAACAAAAAGATTGTAGGAGGAAAATATCAACAAAAAGTACAGAAGAAAATGAGAACAGGTTCCTTACTGGTAAGCGCTTAGAGCTTATTACATAAATGTCTTCAAAACATGTTTCATCAGGCACTATATTAATACAAAGTGAATACTGCTCTTTCTACTGTTATTCAATGTGCTTAGCAGATTCTGGTTTTATGTGTTGATGACTTTAATTTTACGTGCTTTTGATTTTGCTGTTGCTTTCCATTTCCCAAAGGAAAGCAGTGGTTTTTAACTAAAGATCTTTAATTTCTTTTTGTCTACTTATGTTGTTGTTGTTGTTAATATTTTTATACCTGTATTTCAATAGAATTTATTTCCTTTGTGATCCTATGTATAATAGTTATTATTAATATTATTCATTAATTATTTTTGACAAGGGATCCATTTGTTTCACCAGACTACTAAATGGGTCCATGACATACAGATAAAAAATATTAAGAACCCTTTCTTTAGACATCTTTTGTAAAGTATGTCCATGTTTTGTCTATGCCTCTTTTGTAAACTATGTCTGTGTCATCTGTTCTTAATCCAGGCTAGTTATTCTTTTTTACTAGTATTTGTTTTTCCCCCAATTACATGTCAAGACAATTTTTAGCATTCATTTTTACAGGATTTTGAGTTCCAATTTTTTCTCCTTCCCTCCCCACTCCTTTTCCAAAAATGGTAGGCAACTTGATATAGGTTATACATGTGCTACCATATAAAACATTTCCATATTAGTCACAGTTGTGAAAGAAGAAACATCCAAAGGAAAAATAAAAAAAGAAACACATGAAAAAGAATAAGGTAAGTGAAAAGAATATGCTTTTCTCTACATTCAGAGCTCATAAGTTCTTTATCTGGATGTGGATAGCATTTTCCTTTGTACTTTTCTTGGATCATTGTGTTGCTGAGAAGAGCTGAGTCATTAATAGTTGGTCATCACACAGTATTGCTGATACAGTGTACAATGTTTTCTTGGTTCTGCTCGTTTCACTTTGCATCAGTTCATATAAGTCTTTCCAGGTTTTTTTCTGAAATCAGCCTGTTCATAATTTCTTATTGTACAATAATATTCCATTACATTCATATACTACAGCTTGTTCAGCCATTTCTCAATTGATGGGCATAACCTTATTTTCCAATATTTTGCCACCACAAAAAGGACCGATGTACAAACACACACACATACATATACATATATAGCTTATGTAGGTCCTTTTCCCTTTTTTTATGGACTCTTTGGGATACAAACCTAGTAGTGAAATTGCTGGATCACAAGTTATACACAGTTTGGTTGCCCTCTGGCCATAGTTTAAAATTGTTCTCCAGAATGGGTGGATCAGTTCACAATTCCACCAACAGTGCATTAATGTCCCAATTTTCCCACATCATCTCAAATATTTATCATTTTACTTTTTTGTCACATTAGCCAATCTGATAGGTGTAAGGTGATACCTCAAAGTTGTTTTAATTTGCATTTGTCTAATCAAAAGTGATTTAGAGCACTTTTTCATATGCCTGTAGATATCTTTGATTTATCTGAAAGCTGCCTGTTCATATCCATTGAACATTTATCAGTTGATAACTTATATTCTTGTAAATATGATGACTTATATTCTTGTAAATTTGAATCAGTTCTGTATGTTTTTGAGAAATGAAGTTTTTATCAAAGACATTTGCTGTAAAGATTGTTTTTCAGCTTTCTGCTTTCCTTCAAATCTTAGTTCCGTAGGTTTTGTTTGCACAAAAGCTTTTTATTTTAATATAGTCAAAATTATCTGGTTTATATTTTGCAATGCCCTCTATCTATTTTTGGTTATGAATTCTTCCCTTCTCCATAGATCTAATAGATAGACTATTCCTTCTTCTCCTAATTTTCTTATGGTGTCACCCTTTATGTCTAAATCATGAACCCATATTGATCTTTTCTTGGTATATAGTGTGAGATGCTGGTCTATACCTACTTTGTGTCCTATTGTTTGCCTGTTTTCCAAGCAGTTTTTCTCAGATAGTGAGTAACTATCCCAAAGGCCAGCATCTTTGTGTTTATCAAACACTAGGTTACTATGGTCATTGACTACTGTGTGCTAAAGTTGTTAATTAATTTAAGTAGTTTTTTAGTTGATTCTCCAGGGTTCTCTAAGTATACATACCATCATATCATCTGCAAAGACCAATATTTTTTTCCCTCACAGCCTATTTTAATTCCTTTGATTTATTTTTCTTCTCTTATTGCTATAGCTAACATTTGTAGTAATACATTGAATAATAGTTGTAATAATGGTCATATTTGCTTCACCCCTCATCTTATTGGGAAGGCATGTAGCTTATTCCCATTACAGAAAATGGTTTTAGTTAGATACTGCTCATCATTTCAAGGAACACTACATTTATTCCTATACTCTCTAGTGTTCTTGATAGGAATGGGTGTTGTATTTTGACAAAAGCTTTTTCAGCCTTGATTGAGATAATCATATTATTTCTATTGGTTTTGTTATTGATATGGTCAATTATGTTAATAGGTTTCCTAATATTGAACCAGCCCTACATTTCTGGTGTAAATCCCACTTGGTTATAGTATATAATCTGTGTGATATATTGCTGTAATCACCTTGCTAATGTTTTATTCAAAAGTTTTGCATCAATAATCATTAAGGAAATTGGTCTATAATTTTCTTTCTCTATTCTCTCTTCCTGGTTTAGGTATCAACACCATATTTGTGTCATAGAAGGAGTTTGATAGGACTCCTTCTTTGCCTATTTCCCAAATAGTTTATATAGTACTGGAATTAATTGTTCTTTAAATGTTTGGTAGAATTCACTTGTGAATCCATCTGGCCCTGGGAATTTTTTGTTAGGAATTACATTAATAGCTTGTTCAATTTGTTTTCCTAAGATGGGGTTACTTAAGCATTCTATTTTCTCATCTGTTAACCTGGGTAATTTTTCCTCTCCACGTGCAATTGATAAGCTTCTATGTGTATATGTGCTAGATAGAAGCAAGTAAAGACCAGAGACAGAGGATTGAAATGTTACCCTTTTAAATGTTTTTAGAAAGGCACTTGAAGGTTATTTGTGTTCTCAGACCATAATTTACACCATATACCTTTCTTTGGTCATCAATTTCTGAAATTAAATGGGATTTTTTTCCCTTTTCCTTTATAGCCATGGCTTTTATTTTCAAACTGTCTTAATTATTTTGTTTCAATTATGATACATTTTTAAAATTTTCTTTTCCTTGACTTTCTAAAGAAATATCAGGAGACGGGCATTTTTAGCATGATACCAAGATCTCTCTTCATTTTCTTCCTCTCCCTTTCACATTTTCAATCTGCTTTCACCAGTCAAACCTCAGGCTCACTTGACAAAAATGAAAGAAAGAAGCTGTTCTTTGAGTGAAGCCATGATGCATTGATCCCGTTCTTAACATTAACTCCTGTTTCAGCATCTCCAGAGGCTGCTGAACTAGAGCTGTTTGAATCTTTTGCCAGTTCAACTGTCATAAACTCTGAGGGGGCATTTTTTTTGTTATTATTCTTGAACTCTCCGAAAGTCAGGAGCCTTAAGGGTACTTTCAAGTTAGTGATTCATGAAGTGAGTGAAGGCAAGTGAGTTTTGTGAACAAATGACGATAAATTTGTAGCCTTGTAGCCTTTAACTCCCTGCTTTCGTGTGTGTGTGTGTCTGTGTGTGTGTGTGTGTGTGTATGTGTTAAACTTGTGCCAGCATCTTCTCCAACATATTAGATCTAGTCATTAAGAGATCTTATTTTGCCCTTTCTTTCCTTTTTGGACTCTACTGTCTCTTCCAATTCTTAAACTAGTTATTTTAACCCATTCTTAAAAGCTCTTTACTATTATCAAACACTGGTTTGTCAAGTATTTTAAGTATCCCTTGGTACAGTGATTTTATTAAATAACAATTAATTTACCTTTTTAGATTTTTATTCTGGGAACAACCAGCACTTTAGAATTGTTTTCAGTTTTTCAAGAATTTTCTTTAATTTGAATACATGACTGCTTTCACCAAATGTGTTGGCAGATAAACTAAGCAAGTAATTTATGGGAGACTTTTTTTGTTTTTAAATCACATTCCAAACTTAAAAAATAAATAACCTTAGGCACTGAAAAGAGTAAAGTATGAAGTCAAACTGTTTGGATAAAGTTTAAACTTCTGTGATGTGTTGAGTCTGATTCTAAATTTTGTTCTATACATTTTTCCTTCTTAGATATACATATATCCCACCTTCCCATTCTTCCCCACTAATGTTTTTTTAGATTTTTCAGTTCTATTGGGAGCTGACTGTGTGAGTTCAATTGCTCTTTTGAAAAATTGTTTAAGCAATAGAATTAGATGATAAACCAGATTATTTTTGATAACCCATGAAACAAAGGCAAGCAACTTGTCACCTTTTTTTTGCCATTAAAGGAAGTGGACTATTCTCAGAATAGGTCTGGTACAATTATCAGGGTTTAAAAGTTCCATATCTTTTGCTTTGTTTTATGCTAATTGAGGAGTTCTGAAATGATCTGAGACATTTCACCTTAAATTGCAGTTTAATGACTTATAGCTCATTACCTTCGAGGAGTGTCATTTGTAAGATTCTTAAGAGTCTTCTACCTTTAAGTGTAGCCTTTTGTATTTCATCAGTTACTTATTCAAGGAAACAGCAAAAATTCTGAACCTAAACATGCTTCAAATCAATGATTTCTCTAAATCACTATATCTATGCTCATCTTATTTTGGGATGAAACATTTTTCTTTACAAAAGTTGAAAATTTTATTCAAAGATCAAAAAATAGCTTTTTTTTCATTATATTAAACTTAATTGTACTGTTTCTTCTATATGAAGATCCTCCTACCTCCATTGCTGATCTTGAACAGCAGATGAGACCATCCCAATCCTTGGAACTGAAAGTCATTTTATTATTCTTAGATTTAATTTTACAGCTTCTTATTATATACAAAGGCATGAATACCAAGAATCCCAGTGGTTAGAGCAGAGCCTTCCAAATCCAAATCCAAATCTAAAGTTTGGATTTAATCAAAGAGCCACACGTGAAGACATAGAGGGTCACATGTGGCCTCAATACCACAAGCTCTCCACCCTTGCTAGATTGTGGAAGTTGGTGTCAGAAAGGCTTTTGTTTGAATCTTGCCTTGGACATTTCTTAGCTATGTGACTCTGGACAAAATGCTTACCCTCTTATGTTTTTTTAATGGTAATTTTTATTTATTTATTTTTTTGTTTTCAACATTTGCTTCCACAAGATTTTGAGTTCCAAATTTTCACCCCATCTCTCCCCTACCCCACCCCAAGATGGCATGCATTCTAAATACCCCTTCCCCTAGTCTGCCTTCTCTTCTATCTCTCCCCCCCTTCTCTTATCCCCTTCCCCTTCAATTTTCCTGTAGGGCAGGATGGATTTCTGTACTGCATTTCCTGTATTTCTTATTTCCCAGTTGCATGTGAAAACATTTTTTTAAACATGTGTTTTTAAAACTTTGGGTTCCAAATTTTCTCCCTTCCTCCCCACCCACCCTCATTGATAAGGCAAGCAGCTAAATACAGGTTATATATGTGCAGTTAAGCAAAACACTTCCATAGTAGACATGCTGTGAAAAACTACCTCTATTTTCCTTAATCCTACCCCGCCCCACCCATTTATTCTGTTCTTTCTTTTGACCCTGTCCCTGCTCAGAAGTATTTGCTTCTGATTACTCCCTTTCCCAATCTGCCCTCCTCTCTATCCTTCCCCTACTCTCTTGTCCCCTTCCCCCACTATTTTCCTGTAGAGTAAGACAGATTTCCACACCCAATTGAGTGTGTATGTTATTCCCTCCTTAAGTCAAATCCTATGAGAATAAGATTCACTCATTCCCTCTCACCTCCCCCTGTTTCCCCTCCACTGTAAGAGCCTTTTCTTTCCTGCTTGTTTTTTTTTTGTGGGATAATTTACCCCATTCTACCTCTCCCTTTCTCCTTCTCCCAGGATATTCCTCTCTCACCCCTTAATTTTATTCTCCAGATATGATCCCTTCATTTTCAACTCACCCTGTGCCTTCTATCTATCTATATGTATATATATGTACATATAATTTTTTCCCCTCCAACTACCCTAATACTGACAAAGGTCTCATGAGTTACAAATATCATCTTTCCATGCAGGAATATAAACAGTTCAACCTTAATAAGTCTCTCATGATTTTCTAGTTCCTCTTTATCTCTTTATGTTCCACTTGAGTCTTGCATTGGAAAATCAAATTTTCTATTCAACTCTGGTCTTTTCATCAAGAATGCTTGAAAGTCCTCTATTTCACTGAATGACCATTTTTTCCTCTGCAGGACTATACTCAGTTTTGCTGGGTAGGTGATTCTTGGTTGTAATCCCATCTCGTTAGCTCTCTGGAATATTATATTCCATGCCCTGCAGTCCCTTAATATAGAAGCAGCTAAATCTTGTGTTATCCTGATTGTGTTTCCACAATACTTGAATTGTTTCTTGCTGGCTGCTTGTAATATTTTCTCCTTGACCTGGGAATTCTGGAATTTGGCTACAATATTCCTAGAAGTTTTCCTTTGGGGACCTCTTTCAGGAGGATATTGGTGGATTCTTTCAATTTCTATTTTGCCCTCTGGTTCTAAAATATCAGGACAGTTTTTCTTGATCATTTCTTGAAAGATGATGTCTAGGCTCTTTTTTTGATCATGGCTTTCAGATAGTCCAATAATTTTTAAATTCTCTCTCCTGGATCTATTTTCCAGGTCAGTTGTTTTTTCAAGGAGATATTTCACATTGTTTTCTAATTTTTCATTCTTTTGGATTTGTTTTACAGTGTCTTGATTTCTCATCAAGTCACTAGCTTCCAATTGCTCTGTTCTAATTTTTAAGGAAGTATTTTCTTCAGTAATCTTTTGGACTTCTTTTTCCATTTGGCCAATTTTGCTCTTTAGGGCATTCTTTTCTTAATTGGCTTTTTGGACCTCTTTTGCCATTTGGGTTAGGCTATTTTTTAAGGTGTTATTTTCTTCAGTATTTTTTGGGTCTCCTTTAGCAAGCTGTTAACTTGATTTTCATGATTTTCTTGCATCACTCTAATTTTACTTCCCAGTTTTTCCTCTACTTCTCTTACTTGCTTGTCAAAATCCCTTTTGAGCTCTTCCAAGGCCTGGGACAGATTCATATTTTTCTTGGAGGCTTTGGATGTAAGAGCTTTGACTTTATTGTCTTCTTCTGGTTGTATGTTTTGATCTTCTTTGTCACCAAAGTAAGATAATATAGTCTGACTCTTTCTGTGCTGCTTATTCATGATCCTGGTTAATTACTTGAGTTTTAAACTCTTTGTTAAGGTAAAAGTCTGCTTACAGTGTGAACAGTGTACTGTCCCAAGCTTTGGGGGTTTGTACAGCTGTTTTCAGAAATACTTCTAGGGACCTGTAAATTTTCAGTCCTTCCAAGGTGCTATGATAAGGGGCAAAGTGTTTCCTCTCCACCACCACAACAAGCTCCACCATGTCAGCACTCCTCCTTGCCCCAGGACCTCCCCTCAACTCTGTGACCCAGATCCAAGCACCAGGAAAGCAAGAGATTCCTGCCTCAGCACTGGCAAAGAGATCCCTGCAATCCTTCTCTGATCATCCACTTGATTTCCCCGAAGTCTGTGGGCCGGAAGCTCAGGAAAAATCCGCGGCCCTGGGCCGCCCTAGTGACTTGCGACTGAGACCTAGCTCCTCTAGGAACGCCGAACTGCGTTCCTTTCCCTCCCCCATGCAATATACCTTTCCAATCAACTATCCAGGTTATCTTGGGCTGGAAATTTGTTTCACTCTGTCTTTTTGTGGGTTCTGCTGCTTTAGAATTTGTTTAGAGCCATTTTTTTAGGTATTTGGAGGGCTTTGGGAGAGAGCTCAAGACAGTCACTGCTTTCCCTCTGCCATCTTGGCTCATGATGCTTAACCTCTTTAAGTCTCAGTTTTGTTCATTTGTAAAATTATAATAATAAAAGCACATATTTCATAGGTTTGTTGTGAGGATTAAATAACTTAAACTATGTATAATATTTTTATATCCTTTAAGTGCTATGTAAATATTGACTATTTATTATTATTGTTATTATTGGGTTATCCTGATTGGAATATGACATTTATTTCTTGGCCACTGATGATCTCCTCTGATACTTGAACAATTCTTACTTTGCCTTTTAGCTTCCTAAATTGTCATTTGTATTCCTCAAAATGATACCATCACCATCTACAATACTAGAAATGTTTTTATTCTTATGACTAATTTGTTTACAGAAACAAGATTAAACAAAGAAATACATTGAAGATGAACACAAAACATCATATGCCATAGCAGATAGAAGGCTCGAACCCTTAAGGATGCAGTGGGCTAAATAAATCATCCAGGTAACAGCAAGGAATATAGCTAACTTCCAGATCCACAGTCAGAGAGTGTAAGGAGGAAAGAATAACTTGGGATAGTGGAATGAAGATTATGTTTAATTAGGATACATAGTTGTGAGTACTAGTGCTGACATTAGTTCTATGACTTCAGGCAAGATATTGAACTTTTCTGGATTAGTTTTCTCATTTATAAATGAATGGGGAGGGGGAAGATAAACCAGTAAATCATAAAACCTTTGAAGTTTCTGCCAACTTAAATGTTTTATAAAGTTATGGTTGGTTTCATTCTTAGGCTCTTTAATCCAGGTGTATTATGACAATTCTTAAGTTTAACTTTCTTTTCCCAGGAAGTTCTCTTGCCTAGATTCTATCCTTTCAAACTGGCTCAGATATGGTCGTGTCATAAATCTTTCAATGTATTTGTATACTATTCTAGTATACCCCAGAAAAAGAGAAGGTTGATGAAGTACAGAAAAAAGATGTTCTTCCAAAAAAAAAAACACAAAAAAGACTGTTACTTCTACTTAAGGCTTCTTTTCCTTTTAAGTTTAAATTATAGTTTTATATACTGTTTCTGTCCTATGACACAATTTCAACTGGGAATCCTTATACATTGAAGTATCAAAAATAGTTTCAAACCTTGTATAATTCTTTAACCAAATTATCTCCCTAATAAATACAGCTTGGCATAGGGTTAATTGTACTCAGTTGATTGTATCTTATGCTTGTCTTTCCTTGTGCCTAGGAATAATTTTTTTATGGTAACAGATAGAAGGTATTTAGTAGGGATGTGAGGTACAAGAGATGACTGAGATCTGCTAACAAAAAGGAATATGATGCTTTTCCTACTCAAATTAGACATAGACTAAGATGCCAATGTACTACACTGAAGAGAAAATGAATTATCTAGCAGACACAAACTAAAATAGCTGTTATAAAACTCTAGGAATCTGAACAAAAGTGTTTACTGGCTCATTTTCCAGCCCTCCTCAGAAAAAAAAAATGTGTTTCTCTAGTTCTTGAAGTTTTTGAGCACATATCTGATAAACCGAATGACTTGGGGGGGGGGGGAAGACCACCTTGAAAGCAGACAAATAAGAACTAAAACAGCCCATGCTCTGTGGACTTTGTCTAACCTTAAAAAAAAAAAACAACAATTTTATGTTCAATTCCCTTCCTGACGCACTTTAATGGATGCCTAAGGGGGTTGGACATATGGTCTCAGTAAATACAGTGGAACATCCATAACACGTGGGTTGGCAGAGTTCCTTTAGGCTAATTTTAACTTATGGGGAAACTGCTAGGCTTTGCATCGACCTTTTTCTCTTGAAGGCAAACACCTGGAGGCCATCTCTTGCAAATGAATGCTTGCAGATCAAGACTTGCATTAGCAGCACATTGGACTTAAAATGACTGTCACTTTCCTTAGGTTCAGAACTTGTCCTTATGTTTGACTATTAAAAGAATCTTGCTGGACTGTTCCCAGGAGTTGTTAAAGTAGCAGGAGAAATATACTCAGATATATCATTTCTAAAGCTCAGGGCGAATGATGTTATACAACCCTGTGAAGGTTGTAGGTTAGAAACCACAACAAGATGTCATGATCTATCTAATCTAATCCAAAATTGGAAAAAAAAATCAGAAGCCCCACCACAGTATACTCAATATGTGGCCATTTAGCCCTTAGTTAAGAACCAGCAGCGTGGAAGGGAACTCATTACCTCCGGAGAAAGACTATTCCTCTAGTGGCCAGTTTTAATTGGTAGGAATATTTTTCCTTCACATTGTATGCAAGTTGTGCCAATCAATTAGTTGAAATGAGACAAAAGTAAATTTCAAAAGTGAAGGAGCCTCAGGAAGAACTAAATGCAAACTATTCTCTGACCTGGAAACAAGAGTAAAGGATAGGAGATAGAGTCTTTTTGCCAGTGGCTTTCATATTCAACATAAAGTTTTTCCACCCAACTAAGAAATCAAAGTTGTGGTTTGTGGATGACAAACTATGATCACGATATTATAGGAAACATTCAAAGTATATTAAAGACAATCAGGGTGCCTCTGTGCCATATTTCCTTGACATCATCAAAGAAATTTTCAGTAACATAGTAATGGGTGAGTCAAATAAGTCAGTTGCCAAACTCAGAATCCAAAAATTACTTACAAATCTCTGAAGTAAGCATGGAAAATATCAGTCTGTTATATTGGATTGATGAGGAAGCATATATGGATTTTAAAGCCATCACAGTATTGTAGAGTATGGAGAAGACTTAAAAGACCTTCATGAGGATGATTCTGCTCATTGGTTAGAGCATTTCTCTTTCTTAAAGGCCTATCAAACCAAAGCTTTGAAAACCAAAATGATCCCTATGGTCCACTGGTTATAGTTTTGGCCAGGGTTTGATTATTATGTTGATAATCAGATCCCAAATACAGTTTAATGTCAGGGAGAGGAACAATACAGTGTACTTTTAACTCTGAACTCAATTTTAAAATGTATTTAAAAGATTTTAAATCTACTAAGAGAAAAAAGCTATGGGTATATGTGTGTATGTGTGTGTGTGTAATACATATACTATTATGTCTTCATTTATATCTCTGCTATAAATTTTAAAAAAAGAAAACCTCCTAAATTAACTCATTAATTGCTACCAATCTTTGAAAATATTAACCAAAATTTTAAAAATGTATTGATAATGCAATCCAAAGTTTCAAATAATTATTAATCGTAGATTATGTGTAAAGGACGTACTACATACGGGGAATATAAAGACAAAAAGAAACAATATCTCCAATTCTACTTTGGGTAAATAACATGTATATCAATGAGTAAATAGAAAGTGATTGGGGGTGTTGATGATTTGGAAAGGTCCTATCTATGAAGTGATACCTAAACTGAGCTTCAAATGGAACTGGAGATTCCAAAAGACATAAACAAGAATGGAGAACATTCCTCATTTAGGGAATAGACTGTATAAAGGCATGGGGGTGAGATATGGAATGCTGTGCACAGGCAACAGCAACTTGGCATGTTTGGTTTTAGAATCTGTGTTTTATTTCCTGAAATAAAAGAAAAAGCAAAAGACTTTTCCAGGCATTATACAAATGAATTAACTAAAATAAATATAAATATCCTTTGGATTCAAGAAAAGACTTTCCAACCGAAACAAAATTATTATAGCTATTTTCTGCAGAATCTAATATGAATATGATGTTTCAGAGTGAAAAATACAACCCTATACCCCTTCAATGCACATCTTCATTAGAGAAGAGTGTGTTCTAATGTGGACAGAGTACTAAACTGCTTTCTATTCTTGACTTCACCATTAACTTACTGCTCAACCTTGGGAAAAATCACTCCATCTGTTGGTACTTCAATTTTCCCATTTTTAAAATGGGGATAATACCTATAGTGGCATGAAGTTTTATGATGTTTGGGATGACTGCATGTTGAATACCTTGAATAGAGTAGGAGTGCCTCAAGTTATTCATTATGTGGCTCACACCCATGCCAATAAAAGCATGCCTATACCACCTTGCATTTTAATGCCCGAAATCTTTTGTATTTTAGATCAATTCTCTGATACTTTTAGAGAAAAAAAATGCCTGATAGTCTCTGGAAGTACCATGTTATTTAAGTCAGATTATAATTAGGTATATATCATAAAATTTAGAGTTGAAAGGGCATCTGGTCCAACTGCCTTATTTTAAAGGTGAAGAAACTAAGGACAAGAGAAGTTAAAAGGCTTGGCCAAGGTCATGAAAGTAAGTGACAGGTGTGATTTGCAAACTCCTCTTACTCCAAATTCAATGTACTTTCTATTGCACAATGCTTTCTCTATGTTATAATAGAAGACATACATGATGGTTGCAGGTGAAGGATAAATGATGTCTGTTCTTCAATATTTGATGTTTTAATTAAAGCAGCTTTGCAGGTAAGATCAGAAAGTTAGATTCACAAATGAGTGTCATCTAGTGATTCTTATAACTCATACAAATTAAACATACTTGTATATATGAGTGAACAATTGATTCTAAAATAAAAAAAGTTATGATTCAGCATTATAGCTTTGCTTTATTAAAATTATAAATACTGCATTTATTTTCTATCTAGACTAATTTATTTTTTCTTTTCTTGATTATGTACTAATTAATTGCCTGAATTTTTAATTATTGCTAGCATAAAAGTATTCATAGGACATCCCCTGCTGCCTTTCTCTAGTCTAGAGGTATTAATAATGACTGGTAACTATATGTAGATGTTTTATATCTGGGTGGAAAACTTAGAACTGTAGAAAAATATATCAAGTTTCATTAGTCTTTCACAACATTTTCCATCAACATAATTATCAAAACTGAGAATGAGTTTTTTGTTTTTTTTTGGGGGGGGGGGAGACAAGATATATGGCAAAGTTGGAATAAAAAAAAAAGATAAAGTGTGAGTTATGGGGAGAGGTCCAAAGAACTTTGACAAACAGGTATGCAATCAGAACTGGGTTATTAAAACTAGAAAAGCCTAGGTTGAGCTAAGATATTATATCTGTTTTGAAATATTTAAAGGGCTATTATCTTGGGAGGGCACGATTATTTTATATAGCTTTAAAGGACAAAACAGAATCAATGTGAAAAAGTCATGAGGACCTGGGATACATTTGAATATAAAGAAAAATTTTATTAGAACTTTTCAAGAATTGACTGAGGCATCTAAGTGGTACAATAGATAGGCTATTGGTCTTTGAGTCATAAAAACCTGAGTTAAAATCCAGCCTTACATACCTACTAGCTGTGTGAACCTCCGCAAATCATTTAACCTCTTTGTGTCTCAGTTTCCTTTTCTGTAAAATGGGAATAATAATAGCACTGATTTCCCAAGATTTTGGTGGGGAATCAAATGAGATAATATTGTAAAGCCCTTTACATAGAGTTTGGTATGTACTGAGTGTTATATAAAATTAGCTACTATCTTAAAGTGATGCGTTTCTCATCACTAAGTGTGTAAACAGAGGCTAAATGGGCACTGTTTACAGGTAACACAGAAGGGAATTCATATATTTGCTAAATATTGGCCTGGAAGACTAAAATGCCTTTAGTCTATAAAATATTTTGAAATACATGGCAACATACAAAATACTGATGACTTCATAATTATGTGGAAAGAAAAGCTATCAAAATATAGAAATCTATCAGAGGAAACCAAAACTAGAGGGAACAAGAGGCAGTACACACAGAATCACACCCACATTCCATCATCTTGTTTGCTACTATGACTCAGGCTACAGAAAATGAATTTACATCTTCAAACATTCATTCAATTACAAACAAGTAATGATTTCACCCACTTGTTCATTATTCTCCCAAACATTAAGCTTAGGAGAAGAATATGAGGACTGCAGTTTATTCCTCCACCATTTCCCTCTGAATCACATAAAATATGAGACAAAAGAGAATAATAGTAACAACATTAACTTGTATGCATAAAGTACCTTATGGTTACAAAGTATTTTGCATGCATATAGTTTAATAATCATAGTAACCCCATGAAACAAGTGGTCAGTATAATTCTCCCCACTTCAAAGATAAAGAAATATACTTAGATTATTGCATGATTTGCAGTTTGCACAGAAAGTGGCATAACTGAGATTTGAACTCAAGTCTTCTTGTTCCAAGGCCAGTATATTTTCCATTCACCACTGTGTCTCATAAATAAAAGTGAAACTTACTTGTTTATGTTGAGACTGCACACACAGCTTTGATGATAACTGTAGCTCCAATACCGATAGATACAATTATAAAAAAGGGTAAAATATAATCTGGGCCATAGTTGCTAGAAATCACTTTGCCAGAACAATATCACTGTAAAAGCCTCTCCTATTTCCTGCCATAATTTAACAATAAAATATCTATACAAGGGTATGTGTATGTATTATTTAATAAAAACGATGTCTTTTTACTCCTAGCCACTTCCTATGAAGTTTATTTATTTATGACATGGTGGTTAACATAGATACCTACATACCACCAAGAATATAATTTGAATACTGAATAGGAACCTGTAATTCTATCACATAAACAAAAAGTATTTATCAGGCCCAAGTTGGCAGAACACTTCAATGCTAACAAACCTGTTTTACTCAGGAAGAAAAGTGAGCCACATAAAACTGCTGCTGATTAATTAAGCTTAGAATAACATTGGTCCCTCCTCCCCAAATCGTGCTATTGATCTTCTCTGAAATGTCAACTGTTCCAAATTCAGCAGCCAATCATACTTCAAAAAAAAAAATGTAAGCTACTTTTCAGTTTGGAAAAGAAGAGTTTGCAGTTTCAACTGGAATCCAGACTGGCATATGGAAACTGAAGGAAATAGATCAAAATCAAAGGTGGTTATATACAGAGTAGTTTTTCATCAGTTTGATGGTAATGTTATAAAAGATCAAATATTTCTATAAACCACTCACTGAGTCATCTTGATTTTTTTTCATGTTTGACTACTATGAAACAACAGAGGCAGTGGCATAGTGGGAGGAGAGAGACAGAGAGAGAGAGAGAGAGAGAGAGAGAGAGAGAGAGAGAGAGAGAGA
>NW_020954569.1:7503282-7527463 GCF_900497805.2 Vombatus ursinus | reverse complement strand
AGAGAGAGAGAGAGAGAGAGAGAGAGAGAGAGATTGAGAGAGAAAGCCTAAAAAGTTTAGTTTCTGCTTGGATGTCAGTCCCACAGCCGCTGGTGGGGGCAGAAATTTTGAGGCAAAGTCAAGTGTCTGTGAACCCCAGGACTTTCAGCCTAAGAAAATGAAGTGTATTGATATGGGAAAAGACTATGTTACACCCAGACCTGGGTACGGAAAAGTGAGGGAGAGACTATCATCCTCTGAACAGCACAGAGAGCATGAAGGAACCAAGTAAGAGCAGACACATCCGTTGGAATGCCAGGATGCCCTGGAAATGGCAGCCCGAGTAGAAGGCCTCTCATTGAATGTCTCCAAGCATTCCCAGCTGAGATTCCTGGACAATGAGCATTCCGAGGGGAAATACCACCATGGCCTAAGCATCCTGAAACCCTTCCTGGACTACAGCACCCAGTAGACAATGCTGGGCTTTTCTCCTATATGACCTTTTCTTGGCTCAGCCTTCTGGCCCTCGTAACTTACAAGAAGGGGGAGTTATTAATGGAACATGTGTGGTCTTTGTCCAAGCACAAGTCTTCTTAATGTGAACTCAGAAGACTAGAGAGACTGTGGCAAGAAGAGATGAACAAAGATGGGCCTGAGGCTGCCTCCCTCCGAAGGGTTGTGTGGTTCTCCTGCCGCACCCAGCTTATCCTTTCCAACATGTGCCTGATGATCACGCAGCTGGCTGGCTTCAGCGGACCAGTAAGTCAGACCTATCCTTTCTCACAGTTACCCAGGGCCCGGCAGGGCCCAGCACCTGACCAGAGCTAACGTTCTCCAGTTCCACTGCAGGACTTGCCCATCCGCTCAGGCTAGTGAGTGACTTTTAGGAAGCCCTCAGCCTGTGGAAGGGAATGACTATGGCTGGGGTGAGTGGCAGTGTTTCCATAGCCGGTGAACCCTTCCCTGGGTTGACAGGCAGAAGGATGGAAGGGCCATAGTCCTGCAGGAGGAGCCCGGCTCTCCTGAGGGTGAAGCCCCTAAACATAAAGTTATGTTTAGACCGGACCATTATCTCTGGTAGCATGTGTTGGCATTGAGTGAAAATCTTGGTTTTGAAAGTAAGGGTAGTGAGGCCAAAAGCAAAGATGGGCTGTGAGGTTGGCTGGCTGGCGAGCTAGTGAGCCCCTCTCGAGGGGCTGGCCTAAGAGGCTGTCATCGGTGCTTCCCTGGGCCCGCCACAGAGCCTGGCTCACCAGAGCTGCTGGCTTAGTGTGGAGCCGGTGGGGCAGAAGGCGTGGCAGTGGCCAGGTGGGCGCTGTCAGCCACTACCCTCAGAGGCAAGGATGACTGCGTGGCTGTGGGTTTGACACTGACGCCTTCTCTCTGGTCACCGGTTTTGTGCACCTGCTGTGCTGATTGTCAGTGGAGACCTTGTTTATGTTTATTCTCCACAAACTTGCCTTGAGGCCCCAGGAGCAGTAATACTGCTGTAGTGTGCCTTGCCCAGGTGGGGTAAGCTGGAGGTTCATGACCTGGGTAAGTACCCACTTGGTGACTTAGGCTCAGGCACTTTCAGCTGTGTTTTTTTCCTTGTTAATTACAATTTGGAGTTTTGCCCTGATCCTTGAAACAGAGAATTGCTTTTCTTGAACGGTAAAAATACTTTGGTGTAAATCAGATCCGGCAGTGCCATGTAACCGGATGTAATGTCATTGACCACACTCATCAGAGGTTTAAATGGGACTGACCATCTTCCCCAAGAAGAGCTTCTGTCATTGCTTCACTCCAGGGGCTGGAAACTGCGCTACTCTGGCGTGCAGAGTTCTTGCAGCGGGGCATCCTGGTAGTCCCCTCCTTCTGTTCTGATTCAGGCTCTCCTGGCTGGATGGCCAGTACAGGTCATGTTGGGGAAATGTTCAGGCATTGATGGGGCTCTTTTCTGGTGCATGCTCAGTTGACTTGAACCACTGCATATGTGTTCTCTCAGGCCAAGTGCATTGGGGCACCAACTTTGGGTCAGCCCATCCATTCATCAATAAGATCTGAGAGCCCTCTCACTTTTCAGAGGGGGGAGTATTCTGCTTTTGCCTGCCAGCTCTGGTAAGTGGTGCTATCTGGCCAGTGCTGTCTAGCTAACATCCCATCCTTGTGCAGAAGGGAATCCTTGACAGCCCAAGGCCAGGCCATGTCCACTCGACCTCAAAATATAAGTAATGGAAACATTTGGTACAGATTTAGACTTGAATTGCCATTTTAAGAAATGGAAATGTCAGTGAGCGATGCCAGGAGTGAGGCTGAGAATGTGCATTGGCACTGGGCACAGGCATATGCCCTCCTGCATCTCTTTTTTGGGGGTGCACCCATTTGGATCTTTGGGCACATTTTTTCCAACTTGAACAAACTGAAGCTTTAAGCTAGAATGTACAAAAATAAAAGTGTAGTTTCAAGTCCAACTTCTGACACAAACTGACATTGTAGCCATAAACAACTAACTTAACCTATCAGTTTTCTAGGAAACTCTTGAATTATAAATTACAGAAAAGGGGCTGGTTTGTATTGAGAGATAGAATTCCCTATACCAATGAAATCATACCTCGATGAGCTATCAGTATGAAAAGATTAAACTTTATGAGTAGACAATTGAAATTAAGTCTTAAGCCATTCAAGTAATTTTCATCATTTGAAGGGGATGTATTGGCCTTGTTTTGAAAATCAGCTGTACCGCTAAAGCTAAAATGATTTCATTTAAATCATGACTCTAAACAAAATCCAGCACAGCAGAACCCATAAAAAAGATGGAATGAAAAATTGTCCAGCCCAAGACAACTTAGAAAGTTAGCAGGAAATGTCTATCTGACCTGTGTGAGAGTGTAGCACAGTCCAGCACAGACCCTGCCAGGATAGCCCTGACCCCAGCAAAGCAGGAGCAGGCCTTGGGAGCCACAGAATCAGCAGCAGCAGCAGTGGCTTTGTCTGGAGCTCTCAGCCCACAGGCAGTTACTGGAGTTGAACAACTGGTCAGAAGAAAATTACAGGAGTCTCTTTACTAGCAGGAGAAGCAGGGCTCTGTGACTTTGCTCATACTTGAATCTGGTTCGCAGTCTTTGGTGGCAGTCCAAGGGCAAGAAAGGGAACTAGCATAACAGAGCTTGTAGCCATAGTGAAGCAGTTCCAAGGCAGAAAAAAGTTTTTGTATTCACTCGCAGACCAGAGTGCAGGCCAGCAGACTAGTAAACATCTCTTCTTAGATCATGCCACCTTGGACGAAGTGAAAACTCACTGGTCCCTAGAAGTGTCTTTGAAAACATCTGTACAAAATCCCTGAAGCTTGAGACAGTGCTCCCACCACTCTGGAAGCAAAGCCCATTTAACAAAGAGTTAAAAGTTAAACAATATGCTGGGGAAATGAGCAAACAACAGAAAAAAATTCTGACCACAAAGTTACTATGGTGACAAGAAGGATCAAAACACACACTCAGAAGAAGATAAAAAAGTCAAAGCTCCTACATCCAAAACTTCCAAGGGACAAGAAAAATGAATTGGTTTCAGGCCATGGAAGAGCTCAAAAAGGACATTGAAAACTGAATAACAGAGTTAGAGAAAAAATTGGGACAAGAAATGAGAGTGATGCAACAAAATTGTAAAAAGCAAGTTAACAGCTTTGTAAAGGACACGCAAAAGAACACTGAAGAAAACAACACTTTAAAAAACAGAATAGGCCAAATGGTAAAAGAGGTACAAAAAAACCAATGAGGAAAAGAATTCATTGAAAAGCAGAATTGGTCAAATGGAAAATGGCACAAAAATTCACTGAAAGAAAAAAAAACCTCCTAAAAAAGTAGAATTGGCCAAATGGTAAAGGATGTACAAAAATTCAGTGAAGAAAATAATTCCTTAAAAATTAGAATTGAACAAATGCAAGCTAATGACTTTATGAGAAGTCAAGAAACAATAAAACAAAATCAAAATAATGAAAAAAAAATAGAAGACAATGTGAAATATCTCACTGGAAAAACAGCCGACCTGGGAAATTGATCCAGGAGAGATAATTTTAAAATTATTGGGCTACCTGAAAGCCATGATAAAAAAAAAAGAGCCTAAGCATCATCTTTCAATAAATTATCAAAGAAAATTGTCCTGATATTATAGAACCAAAAGGTAAAATAGATATTGAAAGAACTCACTAATCACTTCCTACAAGAGATCCCCAAATGAAAATGCCTAGGAATATTTTAGCCAAATTGCAGATCTTCCAGACCAAGGAGCAAATATTGTAAGCAGCAGAAAGAAAAAAAAAATTAATTACTACAGTCAGGATAACAAAAGACTTATCAGCTTCTACCTTAAAGGATCAGAGAGCTTGGAATATGATATTCTCTAGGATAAAGGAGCTAGAATTACAACCAAGAATCACCTACCCAGTAAAACTGAGTATAATCTTTTTGGGAAAAAAAGCTGATATTCAAGAAAATAAAGGACTTTTAAGCATTCTCGATGAAAAGACCAGAGCTGAATAGAAAATTTGACTTTCAAATACCAGACTCAAGTGAAACATATAAAGGTAAATGGGGAAGTGAAATCATAAGGGCCTTTATAAGTTTAAACTGTTTACATTTTTACATGGGAAGATGATATTTGTAACTCATAAGAACTTTCTTATTTTTAGGGCAGTTAGAAGGAGTATATATAGACAGAGGGCACAGGTGTGAGTTGAATATGAAGTTATGATGTCTAAAAAAATAAAATTAAGGGATGAGACAGGAATGTACTGGGAGAAAGGGAAAGGTAGAATAGGGTAAGTTATCTCACATAAAAGAGGAAAGAAAAAGCTTCTACAATGTAGGAGAAGAGGGGGGAGATGAGTATTGCCTCAAGGAGTGAATAACTGGGCATAGACATCTATCTTACCCTACAGGAAAGTATGAGGGAAAGAGGATAAGAAAAAAGTTGGGGGTGATAGAAGGGAGGGAATATTGGGAAATAGAATAGTCAAAAGAAAAACACTTTTGGGGAGGGTTAGGGTGAAAGGAGCTGGAAACTAGAATACAGGGCTGGTAAAATGGAGGGAGATACAATTACTAATAATAAATATGAAAATAAAAATTGAAGCATGTTTCTCTGATAAAGGCCTCCTTACTCAAACATGTAGAGAACTTATTCAAAGGTATAAAAAAAAGAGTCCTTCTCTAATTGATAAATTATCAAAAAGATATGAACTGTTTTCAGTTGAAGTAACCAAAGCTGTCTATAGACATATGAAAAAAATGCTGTATTTCTCTATTGATTGGAGAAATGCAAACTAAAACAATTGAGGTATTACCTCATACCTATTAGACTGGCTAACAGGAGAGAAAAGGAAAATATCAAGTGGTGGAGGTGATGTGGGAAAAAAATGAGACTTTAATACGTTGTTGGTGGAATTGTGAACTGATTCAAGCATTATGTAGAGAAATTTGGAACTATGCCAAAGTGTTATAAAATCATGCATCCTTTTTGTCCTAGCAACACCATTACTAGGTCTGTGTCCCAAAAGAAATAAAAAAAAAGAAAAGGACCTATATATATGTATGTATGTACATATGTATGTATGTACCCATAGATATATACATATATCTCTATAGATACATACATGCATACATGCATAAATACACATGTATATTTCTGGGGACAAAGAATTAGATATTGAGAGGATGCCCATCAATTGGGGAATGCTGTAACAAGTTGTGGTATGTGATTATGACGGAATATTATTGTGCTATAAGAAATGATGACCAGGATACTCTCAGAAAAAACCTGGAAAGACTTACATGAGCTGATAGAAAGTAAAATGTACTTGTACAAAATAATAACAATATTGTAAGATGACTTAGCTATTCTCATTGATTCAGTGATCCAAGACAACTTTGAGGGACTTAATGATGAAAACTGCTATCCATCCCGAGAGAAAGAACTCATGGTATCTGAATACAGATTGAAGCATGATTTTTTTTAACTTTATTTTTTCTTGAGGGTTTGTTTTTGTTTTTGTTTTTGTTTGGTTTAGTTTGGTTAAAGAAAAGATTGTAAGAGACCCAACTAAACAAAGTCATCCTGTGGACATGTTAAGATAAAAAAATAAAGAGGAAAAGAAATAGCAAAAAAAAAATACAAACATAAGTATGGAGTAAATATACTTGAAAGAGATCAATGATGGAGGCTACACAACAATGAAAATAATGAAGAATTAATTCTCAAGGCAAATAGAATAGTGAAATATGCCAAAGACTGAAAAAAAACTCTTATCTTATAAATAATAATTCAAAAAGGATCAGAAGGCCATTAACACTTAACTATATTAATTCATATTTTCCCATCCATTAAAATATAGGATCTTCTACTCATATAATATTGAGATTATCTTTCATGGATATATCTGTAGACAGGTAAATAATATTCATGAATTGTGAAATATTTATGGCTTCAAAATTAATTTAAATATATTTAGAAAGAAAGATCCCAATGAACTTAGTATTTTTGACATATAAAAACAAACTTTTGTTTTAATACATCAAAACTCTAAAAGCTATTTTCTAAAAATATGTCTTCCATGACAATAGAAATAATCATATGCATAGAACCTTTGATCAATGAAAGCATAAAATAGGAAGATGTACCCTCATTATTGTGATGGAGGAAATCCACCACAGAGTCTACTTTTAAAAAGAATTCCCCATAGTTTGTAATATCTTCCACAATTTTTTTGGGGGGATGATTAGTTAGGTTGATCAGGTTAGTTGAATTAATCTTAAGAGCATTAAACAATTACCTAAACTCATTCCACCATGATTAACAAACTCTCTCCTATTCATAACCTCCTCAAGCCAGTGATTCTGAATCCCTGGCTGTCATCACTCAATCCTTTTCTCCTTTCCCCAGTACCTTATTCCTTATTTCCATTCCCCTCAGCCCAACCTCCCAAATGTCACACTCTAAAGGTATCTACCCTTTCAAATGTGCTTTCTAAAAGAGGGAAAGAGAGACAGAGAGAGAGACAGAGAGACAAAGACACAGAGACAGAGACAGAGAGACACAGAAAGAGACAGCAACAGAGATACACAGAAAGAAAATATACTTTGATCTTCACCCTAAGTTCATCACTTCTTTATCCAGATAAGGACAGCCTATTTCATTGAGTCCTTTGGAATTACTGTTGGCCATTGGGCTGATCAAAATTCCTAAGCCTTTTAGAGTGGTTTATCTTTAAAATAGGGCTCTGATTATATATACACACACATACATATATGTGTGTATTTATGTATGTATATGTATATATGTATATATGTGTATGTGTGTGTGTGTGTGTGTGTGTGTGTGTGTATCTCCAAGTTCAGCTCTCTTTGTTTTAAATCAGTTAATACAAATCTTTTCAGGTTTTTCTGAAACCACCTCCTTCATCATTTCTTATATCACAATAGTAATTCATCACATTCATATACCATAATTGTTTACTCATTCCACAATTGATAGACATCTCCTCAGTTTCAATTATTTGCTGCAATGAAAAGAGCTGATATGAATATTTTTTGTACATATGGTTCTTCTTCCTCTTTTCTTGAATCTCTGTGGCATAGGTCTAGTAACCTATACTATGGTATTGCCACATCAAAAAGTATGCATGGTTTAATAACTTTTTGGGACTTCTTTATTACTGTTGTCAGTATCACCATGCTTTCAGTCATGCAGGCTTGTACCCTAAGTGTGATACTTAAACATCACTCTTTCACCTTCTTAATCTGGTTTGTTGCTAATGCATGTTGATTTTATCTTTGTAACATTTCTTGCATGTGTCCCCTTCTCTCTTTTTACCCTGCAATCACCCAGGTGTAGGCCCTAATCACCTCAGAGCTGGACTATTGTAATGGCATCCTAATTGGTCTCTCAACCACAAGTCTCTTCCCATTCCAGTCCATCCTCTACTCAGCTGTCAAAGTGACCTTCCTAAAGCTCAGATCTGATGATGTGACCCTACCCACGCACCTTGTTTAGTAAATTCTGGTGCCTTCCTATTACCTCCAGAATAAAATAAAAAATCCCCTTTGGTTTTCAAAACCCTTTATAAACTGACCCCTCCACATTCCCAATGTTCTTTTGCCTTATAATCTGGGATATACACCATGAACCAATTCACTTGTCTCCTTGCTCTTAGTTGAAAAAGATATTCCATTTTGTGACTCCAGGTATTTTCATTGGTTGGTTGTATCCCACACCTGGAATGGCCTCCCTCTTTATCCCCTCTTCCTAGAGTCTCTCAATTCTTTCAAGTGTCAGGTATAATGTCACCTTCTATAGGAAGCCATTCCAGATTCTCTTTAATTATACAACCTTCCTTCTGTTGAATTTTTTTTATTTTTTTTATTTTTAACATGTGTTTTTAAAACTTTGTGTTACAAATTTTCTCCCTTCCTCCCTCACCAACCACCCTCATTGAAAATGCAAGCATCTCAATACAGGTTATAGATATATAGTCATGCAAAACACTTCCATAGTAATCCTGTTGTGAAAAACTAAGTATATTTCCCTTCATCTTATCCTACCCCCCATTTATTCTATTCTCTTTTTTGATCCTGCCCCTCGTCAGAAGTGTTTGCTTTTGATTATCCCCACCCCCAATCTGCCCTCCCCTCTATCAACCTCCAACTCTCTTGTCCCCTTCCCCCCCCCCCATTTTCCTGTAAGGTAAGATAGATTTCCACACCCAATTAAGTTTGTATGTTATTCCCTCCTTAAGCCAAATCCTATGAGAATAAGATTCACTCATTCCCTCTCACCTTCCCCCAATTCCCCTCCACTGTAAAAGCCTTTCCTTGTCTGTTTCATGTGAGATAATTTACCCCATTTTACTTCTCCTTTTCTCCTTCTCCCAGCACAATCCTCTCACAACCCTCAATTTTATTTTCCAGATATCACCCCTTCATCTTCCACTCATCCTGTGCCCTCTATCTGTCTATCTATACATACATATATTTTTCTCACTACCCTAATACTGACAAAGGACTCGTGAGTTACAAATATCATCTTTCCCTGCAGGAATGTAAACAGTTCAACCTTAATAAGTCCCATATGATTTCTCTTTCCTGTTTACCTCTTCCATGTTTCACTTGAGTCTTGTATTTGAAAGTAAAATTTTCTATTCAGTTCTGGGCTTTTCCTCAGGAATGCTTGAAAGTCCTCTATTTCATTGAATGACCATTTTTTTACCCTGAAGGATTATACTCAGTTTTGCTGGGTAGGTGATTATTGGTTGTAGTCCTATTTCCTTTGCCCTCTGGAATATCATATTCCATGCCCTCCAGACCCTTTATGCAGAAGCTGCTAAGCCTTATGTTATCCTGATTGTGTTTCCACAATACTTGAATTGTTTCCTTCTGGCTGCTTGCAATATTTTCTCCTTGACCTGGGAATTCTGGAATTTGGCTACAACATTCCTAGGAGTTTTCCTTTGGAGATCTCTTTCAGGAGGTGATTGGTGGATTCTTTGAATTTTTATTTTGTGTTCTTATTCTAAAATATCAGGGTACTTTTCCTTGATAATTTCCTGAAAGATGATGTCTTGGCTCTTTTTTGATAATGACTTTCAGACAGTACAATAATTTTCAAGTTATCTCTCCTGGATCTATTTTCCAGGTCAGTTGTTTTTCCAATAAGATATTTCACATTGTCAAATTGTCAAAAAGCTTTCTTAGAAGAACTCAAGAAGGATTTTACAAGTGAAAATGAGAGGTACAAGAAAAATTGGGAAAAGAAATGAGAAGTATACAAGAAAGAGTAAATAGCTTGGAAAAGGATGGACAAAAATTAACTGTAGAAAACAAGTCCTTAAAAAATAGAATTGGCCAAATGGAAAAAGGAGGTACAAAAACTAACTGAACAAAACAATTCATTAAAAATTAGAATTGGGTAATTAGAAGCTAATGACTTTATGAGACATCAAGAATCAGTCAGGCAAAATCAAAAGAATGAAAAAAATAGAGAAAATGTAAAATTCCTCATTGGAAAAACAATTGACCTGGAAAATAGATCCAGGAGAGATAACTTAAGAATTATTGGTCTACCTTAAAGGCATGATGAAAAAAGAACCTAGACAGTATCTTTCAGAAAATCATTAAGGAAAACTGTTCTGATGTCCTAGAATCAGAGGGTACAATAGTCATTGAAAGACTCTCATGATCACCTCCTGAAAGAGATTCCAAATGGAAAATGCCAAGGAATAGTGTAACCAAATTCCAGAATTGTCAGATCAAGAAGAAAATCATGCAAGCAGCCAGGAATAAACAATTCAAATATCATGGAACCATAGTCAGGATTATGCAGAACATTGCAGCTTTTACATTAAAATTCAGACGTCTTTGAATGTGACATTCCATAGCATAAAGGAGATTGGATTACAACCAGGTAACAACTACCCAGCAAAATTGAGCATAATTTTTTTAGGGGAGGAGATGAACATTCAACAAAACAGGAGACTTCCAGAATTTCCTGAAGAAAAGACCAGAGCTCAATGGAAAATTTGATCTTCAAATACATGACTCAAGAAAGGCATAAGAAGGTAAACAGGAAAGGGGAAAATAAGTTATTTAATAAGGGTGAACTGTTTATATCCCTTCATGGGAAGATAATACTTACAACTCTTAAGAACATTTAGAAGGGAGATCCATAGAGGGGGCGGGTTTACTTTGACTTTGATATGATGATTAAAAATCCTAATGAAGTGGTGAAAGGAACTGTAATGGGGGAAGAGGAAAGGAGGAAGCAGAAAAGTGTAAATTACATCACAAGAAGAGGCACATAGACATATTAGAGTAGAGGGAAAAAAGAGAGGGAGATGAGTTATGTTTGACCCTTACTCTCATGGGATTTGGCTCAAAGATGAAATAACATATTCAGTTAGGTATAGAAATTTAACTTGCCATACAGGCTGTAGGAAGGGAAAGGGGAAACAAAAGGGAAGGGGGGATGGAAGAGAGGGAAGAAGTAGTAAGGGAAAAGGTAAAGAAAAGGGAGGGAGCTGATAGAAGGGAGGGCAGATTGAGGGAGGTGGTGGTCAAATGCAAAACTTTAGTGAGGAGAGAAAGGGAAAAAAGGAGAAAGAAAATCAGAAACAGGGGAGGGTAGAATAGGATGGAGAGAGAGATGGTAATAATAATAGTAAATGTGAAAGGAATGAACTCTCCCATAAAATGGAAATGGATAGCAGAATAGTTTAAAAACCATAATCCTACAATATGTTGTTTACAAGAAACACATTTGAAACAGAGGTTCATGGGGTGAAGGTAAAAGGCTGGAGTAGAATATATTATGCTTCAGCTGAAGTTTAAAAAAAAAGCAGGGGTAACAGCCACATTGTGCAATGACTAATATGGATAAACTTAACTCTTCACAGCAATACAAGGATTTAAGACATCTCCAAAGGACTCATGATGGAAAATGCTATCCACATCCAAAGAAAGAACCATGGAATTTGAATGCAGATCGAGGCATACTATTTGCTATTTTTTTCTCTTCTCTTGAGTTTTGTTTCCTCTTTCTGGTGTTTCCTCCTATTGGTTCTACCTTTTACTTACAAAATCACTAATCTGAAAATATGTTTAATAGGAATGTATATGTATAGCCTATATCAGATTGTACACCATCTTGGGGAAGGTGGTGGGGAGGAAGGGGGAGAAAAATTGTAAACTCAAAAGAATATGGAAGTGATTGTTGATAAATCAAAATAAATGAATAAAAAATAAAATAAATGAAATAAAAAAAGCAGGGGAAGGAATCTTGATCTCAGACAAAGCAAAAACAAAAATACATCTACTCAAAAGAGATAAGGAAGGAAACTACATCCCGCTAAAATGTACCATAGACAATAAAGTGATATCATTACTAAACATATATGCACCAAGTGGCATGGCATCTAAATTCTTAGAGAAGTTCAGGAAGTTATAGGAAGAAATAGACAAAAAAACTATACTAGTAGGGGACCTCAACCTCCCCATCTCTGAACCAGATAAATCTAACCACAAAATAAACAAGAAAGAAGTTAAGCAGGTGAAAAGAATTTTAGAAAAATTAGATATGGTAGGCTTCTGGAGAAAATTGAATGGGGATATAAAGGAATATACATTTCTTTTTCTCAGTGGTACATGGCACTTACACAAAAATTGACCATGTACTAGGGCATAAAATTCTCATAATCCAATGCAGAAAGGCAGAAATATTAAATGTATCCTTTTCAGATGATGATACAATAAAAATTATATGTAATAAAGGGCCATGGAAAGATAGACTAAAATTAATTAGAAACTAAATAATTTAATCCTAAAAAATGAGGGGGTCACTTGTGTACAAAAATATTTATAGCAGCTCTTTCTGTGGTGGCAAAGAATTGGAAATTGAGGAGATGCCCATCAATTGGGAAATGGCTGAACAAATTGTAATATATGAATGTAATGGAATACTATTGTGTTATAAGAAATGATGAGCAGGCAGACTTTGGAAAAACTTGGAAAGACTTGTATAGTCTAATGCTGAGTGAAGTGAGCAGAACCAGGAGAACATTGTACACAGTAATAGCCAAGTTGTGTGATGACTAACTTTGAGAGACTTAGCTCTTCTCAGCAGTACAAGAATCTAAGAAAGACATCTCCAAAAGTCTCATGATGGAAATTGCTTCTTACATCCAGAGAAAGAACTATGGAGTTTGAATGAAAATCAAAGCATACTATATGCTCTTTTTTTTTCCCTTCTGTTTTGTTTTGTTTCCTCTTTCTTGTGGTTCCTCCTATTGGTTCTAATTCTTTCTTACAACATGACTAATATGAAATTATATTTAATAGGAATCTATATGTAGAGCCTATATCAGATTGCATTCCTTCTTGGGGAGGAAGGTGAGGAGAGAGGGGGAGAAAAATTTAAAACTTAAAAGCTTATGGAAGTGATTATTGAAAACAAAAAATAATTAATTTATTAAAAATCAATAAAACATAATCAACTTCAACAAATAAGATAATGGGAAAACACTTGCAACATATTGACATGCAAATAAACTACCACATTACACATGTGACAAAAAGAAAAGAAATGATGGGTTTGATGATCTTAGAAAAAACATGGATAGACTTGCACAAAGTAATGAAGAGTGAAATGAACAGAGCCAAGAGAACATTGTATACAGTAATAACAATAATGTTTTAAGAACAGTTTTGAGTAAGTCATTTTCACCATTATAAATACCCAAATGAACCATAATAGACATATAATGGAAGGCACTATCTTCAGAGAAAGAGCTGATAAATATATACATGTATATATAGAGAGAGAATGGTTTTACACATGCACATATAAACATGCACATGTGTGTGTATGCACATATTTATATATAATGGTAGCCATCTCTGGGGCAGTGGGGAAGGGAAGAAAAAAAAGGGAAAAAAGCTACATCATAACTTTATTACATAAAAAAGAATAGCAAGTTGTACATAATAGATTTGCAGTTTCATGTACAACCATCTTTTTTTTCTATTCTACTATGTTATAGAAATACGTTTTTATTTCTTAAATTAAGGATAAAATAAATAAAGATTTTAAAAAAGAAAAGAAAATGAATATTACACAAAAGGTGATTTAGGAGTATCTGGTGGGTGTACATACATTACACTACGTAATTTTTAGAAAGAGTTTGGAAAAATACAGCTATGATTGAAAAGGAAGATGGATTAGTAAGGGTGAGAGACAGCATATTGAGTGTGAGTATACTCCCTAGGTATCCTCTCAATATGAAGAGAAAATGATGATCTGCCTGTTGGTTGGACCCCTTGAGAGTAACTCATAGAACATGTCATCAAGAATCACAGAGCATGGTAAGGCATGGAAGCAGGAAAATTCTGTATTATATATTTTAGGCACACATTAGCTTGAAATAATTTTTAAAATTAATTTTTGATTATTCTAATCTAATCATTTTTGCTGTGTGTGGATGAGAGAGAGAAACACAGATAGAGACAAAGGGAGAGAGACAAAGACTGAGTGATAAGAGAGAGCATTTAAGTATCCTGAAAAATTGAGGGCTTTCCATAATCAAGATTGAACAACACTTCTTACTTTAGGTAACAGTTCAGTTGATAGTTTACTTGATCAAAGGAAAGTCATTGCTATTTTCTCATCATTTCAGTACCATCTAACTCTTCATGACCCTTTTCGAAGTTTTTTTTTGGCAGAGAGACTAGAGTGGTTTCCCATTTCCTTCTCCAGGTTATTTTACAGATGAGAAAACTGAGGCAAACAGGATTAAATGACTTTCCCAGGGTCATGCAACTAGTAAATATCTGAGGCTGTATTTTAACTCAGGTCTTCTTGACTCTAAGACCAGTACTCAATCGACTATGCCACTTAGGACTGTTAGGTATATATGTGTAGATTCCATCCCTTTTTAGCTACTCTTATGAATTATCATTTTTAAAGAGTCTGAAATTTAACAGATATGTCTAGTGAATGAAATTTTCCTTCTTTTAGACAGGTCCCTAATCCAGTTAAGACTTAGGGAAATGGCTTCCTCTTAGGTGAATCAGTGGAGGGTAACTTGCTTTTATCTTTTACTCTTTCAATTACTTCAGTATAGTATCTTCCTAGGCCTTACAGAAGACAGTCTAGCATGAAATAGTTTTAGAAATGATAGTTAAAAAAAAGAATTAATAGGATTTATTATCCAAGTAAGACCAATAACTTTAGAATAAAGTATAAGTCCTAACGTCATTTTATAAGACGTAGCCTAAAATGGGAATAGGGGTATGAGTCAGGAGTTCAATATACTTTCATCTATAAATAAGTTGTGATTATTGGAGAGAACTTTAAAGTGAATGAAGACATTTGAGCATTTTATGGGAGGGAGGGAATAAGTATTTATATAGTGACTACTGTGTTCTAAGTGTTTTACAAATGTTATTTCATTTGATACTCACATCAACCCTGTGATTTAGTTGCTATTATTTCTTCCATTAGCATTTGAGGAAACTGAGGCAGAGACCAAGTGCCTTCACAGGGTTACATAGCTAGGGAGTATCAGGCCAGATTTGAACTCCTAGAATATGTTTGTAGAGGCCTTATAAGGCCTCTAGGTGGTACCTGGCCTGGAATCAAGAAGACATCTTGATGAGTTGAAATTCAGTCTCAGAAACTAACTAGCTGGGTGACCCTGAGCAAGTCATTTAACCCCAATTTGCCCAGGTTCCTCTTCTATAAAATGAGCTGGAGAAGGAAATGGCAAACCACTCCAGTATCTTTGCCAAGAAAACCCCCCAAAGCCAGACATGACTGAACAACAACAGCCATGTAGGCCTCTATTTCTTCCTACAAAGTAGGCATTATATAAGCTCTAGACTACTCAGACCATACATATCTTTGGTACTGTTTTCAATTCTTGATGCCATAATTTAGGAAAAACATCCATAAGCAAGAGAGAGAAACAGTAGCAAACAGCATGGTAGATTAGTTTAGGTCAATGTTGCATGAGGTTTGGTTCAAGGAATGGGGATTGGAGAAGAGGAGACTTAGCAGAATACATAGTAGCTGTTCTCAATCATTTTAAGGATTGTCTCATGGAATAGAGATTGGAATTGTTCAATCCAGGAATAATAGGTAGAATTTGACAACGACAACAACCAAACATTATTCTATACCATTTTCAGACATATATCCTTATTGAAAATCTTCAGAAAATACACCAAGAGTGTGAGGCTTGTGAAATTTCTCTTCTGATGGCTTAAACTCAATTGGTTCAGTTAATAAAGATGCTTTTCCTAAATATCTCCATTAGTTTCTCTCTTCCTGGGACTGAGGATATAATTTGAAGACTCTTCAGAGCTTTTTATTTCATAGGACCCTGGGAAATAGAAGTGATCTGATGGGCCAACAGAATGGTCTTCAAGGTATTCTGTTGTTTTCCCCCTGCTCTACTATGTATAGAGGATTTTCAAAATTTTGAATCCTATTACTGTTTCCTCATCACTCTAGTACATTATATTGCTATCTGCATAATAACTTGCTTTTAGACTTGTTTCTATTTTTTAGTCTGTGAGATTTGTTGACTCAGTTTGATGCCAGTTTCATTTGGTTCACCATTATGTTTGTTAAAGATTTCTTTGATGTGGTTATCACAATTTGGATCAAGAATATCTCGGTTTTCACTTGTAGTATACTCTGAATATTTACAATAGGATTTTTTATGTAGCATCTTATCTTCAGCCTCTTCCTTCAACTTCCTAGGTGGTCCAGAGAACTTGCTGTTAAATCCGAACATCTCTGGGAAGAAAAAAGACTACATCTCCTATACTGTATTTGGTAACAGCTTTTTGTTGACAACCCATTGAATATATTGTCTGGGTCTTGCTGAAGTGTTAGGACTTCGAGAATTTCCTGCTGTCTCATTTCAGGTAAGTGAGCACAGCTTTTTGCAACACTTGACAGTCTTATCCTCTATAGATTAGATCTTTAAAGCAGCTAAAATAATGTATAGTTTGGATCACACCACATCTGATACAAATAGGTTATTCCATCATCAATAATTTTAAGATCTTTGTGGGATACCCTTGCTAGCCCATTTTTGAAGGTGCTTTACATTCATTTTTCCATGAACATAAGAGATATCTTCTTTTTACTCATCTACCAGAAAGAATTCTGAAGTGTCTGAGGTTCCACGAAGAGTATCCATACTAGTATAGAAGTAGTGAGCATGAAATATCTATCTACTGCTATTTTCTGAAAATTCAGTAATTCTTGCTTAGCATAGTATTATGTTGGAACCATGAGGACTGGCAAAGACTATCTCTCAATTCCAAGTTTTCATAATCAATGGACACATTTTAGTGATTTTCACCTCTAAGCCAATCATTGTAGGGGCCATCTGCTTCAATTTCAGTTTTTCTTAGAGCTCTGGGATGGCACTTATAAGCAGCATATAATCATGACCAAAGAATAAATGTATGAACATTTTCTCATTAAACATTAATGCAAAGGAAAAATACCTCCAAGGTAGTCATGAATCACTTAATGAGAGAGTATATTTCCTTGCTGGATTTCTTTTTAGACTGAGGATGGGGCAGTCATATTTATACCTTCATCAAAATACTATAGAGAAAGACAGAACTTTTATTTGTCTCTAGATATGGAACTTAATAGTGGATGGCTTTTTCTGCATGTGATCTATGGAAAAGTGAAAAAAAAGTCAAGGCTTTTTTTAAAAAATGAATGGAATGGGGATTGGGATAATTTCACTGGTGTAGGGAACTGTTATGGGAAAAAAAAATTCTACCAATGTGGGTTGGTAACTCTTCCACAATTTCTAGTATCAGAGGGTTTTTTAGAGCTATTTGAGGTTAAGTGACATACCCACATAGCCATTATGTTTCAGAAGTCAAATTGGAACCCATATAAACCTTGATTTGAGGTTAGCTATCTATAAGCACTGCTACTTTACCATTGAGTATTAAACAATCAAAATAAAAATAAAAAACCTCAATAAACCTTATAATTAGTTGATTTAGTCATCTATAAACATTTTGGAAAACTGAAAAAAATAAATACTCAAAACTTTGTACAAAAAAAAGAGAACATTGGCTCCAAAGAATTGGGTTCAAATTCTAATTTTGTTACTGTAGACCTGTATGACTTTGGACAAATAATTTAACTCTTTTCATCTTCAGTTTCTTAAACTGCAATAGGAGAGAGTTAAACTAAATTACCTCCAAGATCTCTTCTACATCTAAATTTTTGGAGTTTTTAATAAACGTCATATTGATAAAAAAAAACATTCTAAAATGCTCCTCGAGCAATACAGTCTGCTTTTATTGGAAATGTTTTTTTTTTATCTTCACCTGCCCCTAGCTGGGAACTCTTCATGCAATAAATGTTGTTAAATGAATGTATAAGTTCCTGTCTGATGAGGATTCTAATTAGTTGACATTTGCCTAGCATTTTAAAGTTTTCAAGGGTTTTCACAAATAATCACATCTGCTTCACACAACAACCAAGTGAACCTGGTATTATAATGCTCTTTTTAAAGATAAGAAAGCTGAGATTAAGAAAAGAAAATGTGTGACTTGTCCTTGAACACAGAGATAGAAAGGATCAGAGGTAGGATTTTAACTCTTATCTTCTAACTAATGGCTGAACCTCCTTGACAGTGCAGCTGCCTCTGAAATCAATCAGGAAGATCTATATCTGTATCTATATTCTCTTTTAAAAGGTATTATACCACTTCATTTAAAAGAAATTCAATATTTTTTTTCTATATGTACATTTTTCTAGGACCATTTAAGGAATTTCCTCTTTATATTTCTAAGTACTACTAACTGAAAAAAAAAGCCTTCAATTCCTGTTCCTCTCATATTTTTTTTTTTTTTTTACTCTTTGTGTAATTCTTAAGTGATTATTATGTTGGATTTCCTTGCATATAAACTTCATTTTTCTAAATTATTTTTATTCTTTGCCATTTATACATAGTGTGGATCAGGATAGAGCTAATCAAAATTGTGTGGGGGAGGGAACAACTTGCCTGTATGTATCCTTCCACTGTTTATTTTTTGTTCCTCTCCATAATACCCTCTCACATTAACTTAGTGGTGACTAGTCCCCTTAAGATCTTTTTCTCATAATAAAAGCTGTTCTCTAGAAAGGTTTTACATATTTTATCTTCCCCAAGTTTATATATAAGTATATTTGAGATAAAGGGATGATGATATTATGGTTGAATTTTATGCATCTGTTAAGAATAGAAGAAATTGATATTTTATGTCCCTGAAATCACATCATATATGTGTTTGTTATGTGACTTTGGGCAAGTCATCTTGACTATTTTGATTATAAAAGGCTACCTAAACATACGATATTTATTGTATGATAGCTAAGTGGCATATTAAAGAGAACACTAGACCTGGGATCAGGAAGACCTGAGTTCAAATCCAGCCTCTGAAACTTAATAACTCTGAACTTGGGGAAGTCACTTAGCCTTTGTTTGCCTCAGTTTCCTCAACTGTAAAATGAGGGTAATAATAGCACCTTTATTACAGTGTTGTGAGAATAAAATGGGATATTTGTGAAACATTTAGCACAGTTCCTAGCATGTTTTCACCATAAACATGCTAGCCATTACTACTACTACTGCTACTACTATGCATTCTATTGACTCAATCATCTATATTATTATTTGTTTTTCCTTACAAAAGGACAATTAGGTGGTAGAGTTGATAGACCATTGGACCTAGAGTCAGGAAGATCCAAGTTCAAATTCAGCCTCAGAAGTTTTACTAACTATGTGACCCTGGGCAAGTCATTTTACCTCTATTTTCCTCAGTTCCTTGTCTGTAAAATGGGGACACACTGAAAAAGGAAATGGTAAACCACTCAAGTATCTTTGCCAAGAAAACCTCATGGATTTCACAAAATTACTGAACAACAACAAATCACTGAATGCACCCTACTACAAGAATGACATTCCTTAAATAATTGATAGAATTGTCAACATAATAAGCAAATATGAATCTAAGGGCATTATTAACTACCTGATGCAACAGGGAATATGTTGGATTTAGAGTGAGAGGGTACAATTTCAAATGCTTTCTCTGTCACTATTTGTGTGACTTTGTGTCATATCCTCTACAACTTGATCATATTTAAGATGAGAAGGTTGGATTAGAATTCCAACAAAAAATTCAGATCTAGATCCATAAGCCCATGAATAATGTCCTACTCCACTCTCAAAATCAGAAGATTATGGATGGAGAGAGAGAGAGAGAGAATCCTATTAATTATGAGAATGTACTTTAGGAGTCCCTGTGGGGTCATAATGGTGATATATTCTTTCTAGGGTTTGTTAAGTAGTCTTGAACAAAATGTTTTGGCCTGGGCACATATAAAAATAGCCCATCAAAATGAATGCTGGATGTAATTGATGGCACTATGGTGAAAGAACACATTATGAACATCAATTTCAGCATAAGCAAGATTGGGATTCTGTTGAGTGAAATCAAGTTGGTCATTGGCAATGTATAAAATGCCATTCATATTCTTGAGATATACAGTTTGGTGCCTAGCAAAATTTGTTGCTATCAATATGTGTGCCTTTTTGGGTGCATTTAGGCATACAGATTTATAAACAAAATGTATAATATAGGAGTACCTAGGCAGTGAGCTAGGTGGCACCATAGCATATGGATAGTGTATTTGCACAGTCAAGGTGACTAGCTGAAGATCCCAATGTAGATCTTAATAGAGCAGAACAATAGAGATCTGGGCACATTATATACTGCATTTTTTCCTCCTATTACAGAGGCTTAGTCATTTGAAAAGATGTAAGTCATTGTCAATTATGTTCCTAAAATCCTTATAAAATGGGCTGGGAAAAAATGCTCTTAATTGAGAGGTTTTCTCTCTGTGTTTCTTTGGATTTGTAGTTGTAAGATGAAGGGGGTGTATGGGGTGTAAAGGGAGGACTAGTACCTTATGTGTAGGGTCTTCCAGGGCCCTTTCCAGGCCTGCTCATCCACTTTTGGTGTCCATTATGTCACCCAACTTTCATTTGGGGCTCCAAGAATGTTAGCATGTATAATGGCCACATCCTGGAAAAACTTGCGGCAGACAGGCTAAACCAGATTGAGGGTAACCGACAGGCCTCAAAACAGTTGGTGAAGTCACACATGTGAAGACTTCCCCTCTTGGTGGAGTGATATATGAGAGCAATTTTTTCCATTGTCCGTGAAGGCAGTGGAAGCAAGGCACTGCAGAGCTCTTAGAGTTTGGTCAGACATTGAAGATGTCAAGGTCATCTGTTGCATCCCTGGCTATATCCAGTTGTCCTGACTGCTGTCTTGCTACTAGACTTTGATGACTCTGGAAGAGAGAGTGAGGTTTGCAACTTTATGCAACTTTTAAGTTCAATTCACGGGCTAGTCAAGACCTCACCCAGTGATGTCACTGATCCTTTTCAACAATAAAATAAGATGAAAGATGGATAAAATAAGATGAAAGAGAGGTTTATGTTTATATCTGAAAAAAAAATAGGGGCATATATAGGGTTTTTAATTTCTTTTTTATTAAATGAGCTGTCTTTTCAATTTTTTTTCACTCTTTTTTTTTAAGGCAATTGGAGTTGAGTGACTTGCCCAGGGTCACACATCTAGTAAGTGTCAAGTGTTTGGTCTGAGGCCGGATTTGAACCTAGGTCCTCCTGACTTCAGGGCCAGTGCTCTATCCACTGCACTGCCTAGCTAACTTCCTGTACCTATTTTTTTTAATAGGTAAAGAATATTTACTTGTCCTCAATTCAAATTTCTATGTTAGATTTTTGTTTTGGAACAACTTTATCTGGATTCCTAATATTTTTCAGGCATGATTTATATGGTTTATCAGATATTCTCACATAGTCATAGTGCAGGAAATTACTGTGAAGAAAAAAATATAGGGGTTGTATAACAAAGTATAGGGAGTTAAGGAGAACTTACTCTCTAAGAATTTCAAATTCTAGTTCTGGCACTATTACAGTGTAAGGACAGATGCTTTGACAGCTTAGCTACCCACTCCCTCACACACACCTTCCATCCCTTATTCCCACCCCCACCCTTGCCAAGAAATGGAGAAGTAGCCTGTTTGCCATACTCTGAACACAGGCATTTGTAAGGTATAATTGAACTAATTTGATCAATGTGAATTTTGAAAAATGGCCTGAGATACTGTTGCTGTTTTTTTCTTCCTTTTATCATGTTCAATGAATCCTGAAGTGGACGTCTGACAGGCACCTCAAACTCACAGAATTCAAAATAGAATTCATTATCTTTTCCACAAACTCTCCACCATTCTGAGATTCACTATTACTGTCAAAGGCATCACCAATAACCAAATTGCCCAGTCCTGAAAATTGGGTGTGATTCTCAAAGCTTCATTCTCACTCCAAATATATAAACTTTTACCAAATGTTGTTATTTCTAAAATCACAGCACATTACATAGTTTTCCTTCTCTCTAATCATTTAACAACAGCCATAGCTCACCTCTTGCCTGCAATACTACAACAGCCTTCTTATTGGACTGCCTGACTCAAGTCTTTCCACAGGAATTCATTTTCCACTCAGCTATCACAGTGATTTTTCTAAAGCATAGGTCTGGGGGCGGAGCAAAGATGGAGGAGGGAAAGCAGTGACTTGCTGGAGCTCTTCCCCCAAACCCCTCCAAATACCTATAAAAAATGGCTCTAAACAAATTCTAAAGCAGCAGAACCCCAAAAAAAAATGGAGTAAAAGAAATTTCCAGCCCAAGACAACTTGGATGGCTGATCAGAAAGCTATATTGCACCGGGTGGTAAGAGGAGCACAGTGCATCATGGACTTGCAGACTGCAGCGACCCTGGAGCAGGCCTCAGAAGACTGAATTGCAGGCAGCTGTGGCAGTTTCCAGACTTCTCAACCCATGAAAGCCAAATAAAACTTAGAAGGTCAGTGGGAAAAGTCTGTGACTGTGGTGAGAGAAGGAGCTAGGTCTCAGCCACCCCGGGGCCACAGCTGTTTCCTGAGCTTCCATCCCACAGACTGAGGGGGAATCAAGTGGCTGATCAGAGGGGGATTGCAAGGATCTCGTTGCCAGTGCTCAGGCAGGGATCTCTTGCTCTGCCTGTGCTTGGATCTGGGTCACAGTTCTGAGGGGAGGTCCTGGGGCAAGGAGGAGTGCTGACATGATGGAGCTTGTTGTGGTGGTGTACAGGAAACACCTTGCCCCTTAACCTACCACCTTGGAAGAACTGAAAATTTTCAGGTCCCTAGAAATATCTCTGAAACAGCTGTACAAACCCCCGAAGCTTGGGACAGTACATTCTCCACATTGGAAACAGACTCTTACCTTAACAAAGAGTTTAAAACTCAAGTAATTGGTTGGGATCATGAGCAAGCAGTGCAAAAAGAGTCAGACTATATTATCTTACTTTGGTGACAAAGAAGATCAAAACACACAACCAGAAGAAGACAACAAAGTCAAAGCTCTTACATCCAAAGCCTCCAAGAAAAATATGAATCTGTCCCAGGCCTTGGAAGAGCTCAAAAGGGATTTTGACAAGCAAGTAAGAGAAGTAGAGGAAAAACTGGGAAGTAAAATTAGAGTGATGCAAGAAAATCATGAAAATCAAGTTAACAGCTTGCTAAAGGAGACCCAAAAAATACTGAAGAAAATAACACCTTAAAAAGTAGCCTAACCCAAATGGCAAAAGAGGTCCAAAAAGCCAATGAAGAAAAGAATGCCCTAAAGAGCAAAATTGGACAAATGGAAAAGGAAGTCCAAAAAATTACTGAAGAAAATACTTCCTTAAAAATTAGAATAGAGCAATTGGAAGCTAGTGACTTTATGAGAAATCAAGACACTGTAAAATAAATCCAAAAGAATGAAAAATTAGAAAACAATGTGAAATATCTCATTGGAAAAACAACTGACCTGGAAAATAGATCCAGGAGAGAGAATTTAAAAATTGTTGGACTATCTGAAAGCCATGATCAAAAAAAGAGCTTAGACATCATCTTTCAAGAAATGATCAAGGAAAACTACCCTGATGTTTTAGAACCAGAGGGCAAAATAGAAATTGAAAGAATCCACCAATATCCTCCTGAAAGAGGTCCCCAAAGGAAAACTTCTAGGAATATTGTAGCCAAATTCCAGAATTCCCAGGTCAAGGAGAAAATATTACAAGCAGCCAGAAAGAAACAATTCAAGTATTGCAAAAACACAATCAGGATAACACAAGATTTAGCTGCTTCTATATTAAGGGACCACAGGGCATGGAATATAATATTCCAGAGGGCAAAGGAGATGGGATTACAACCAAGAATCACCTACCCAGCAAAACTGAGTATAATCCTGCAAAGGAAAAAATTGTCATTCAGTGAAATAGAGGACTTTCAAGAATTCTTGATGATAAGACCAGAGCTGAATAGAAAATTTGACTTTCCAATACAAGACTCAAGTGGAACATGAAGAGATAAACAGGAAAGAGTAATCATAGGAGACTTATTTAGGTTGAACTGTTTACATTCCTGCATGGAAAGATGATATTTGTAACTCATGAGACCTTTGTCAGGGTAGTTGGAGGGAAAAATTATATGTATGTAGATAGATAGATAGATAGATAGATAGATAGATAGATAGATAGATAG
>NW_020954569.1:7395270-7503272 GCF_900497805.2 Vombatus ursinus | reverse complement strand
TAGATAGATAGATAGATAGATAGATAGATAGATAGATAGATAGATAGAAAAATAGATAGATGGATAGAGGGCCCAGGGTGAGTTGAAGATGAAGGGGTCATATCTGGAGAATAAAATTAAGGGGTGAGAGAGGATTATACTAGGAGAAGGAGAAAGGGAAAGGTAGAACAGGGTAAATTATCTCACAAAAACAAAAACAAAACAGAAAAGAAAATGCTCTTACAGTGGAGGGGAAACAGGGGAAGGTGAGAAGGAACGAGTGCATCTTATTCTCATAGGATTTGATTTAATGAGGGAATAACATCCACACTCAATTGGGCATGGAAACCTATCTTACCCTACAGGAAAATAGGAGGGGAAGGGGACAAGAGAGCAGGGAGATGATAGAGAGGAGGGCAGATTGGGAAAGGGGGTAATCAGAAGCAAATACTTCTGAGGAGGGACAGGGTCAAAAGAAAGAATAGAATAAATGGGGGGGGCGGAATAGGATTAAGGGAAATAGAGTTAGTTTTTCACAGCATGTCTACTATGGAAGTGTTTTGCATAACTGCACATGTATAGTCTGTATTGAGTTGCTTGCCTTTTCAATGAGGGTGGGTGGGGAGGGAGGAAGGGAGAAAATTTGGAACCTAAAGTTTTAAAAACACATGATTAAAAAAAAGTTTTCACATTCAACTGGGAAATAAGAAATAGCAGAAATGGGGTACAGAAATCTATCCTGCCCTACAGGAAAATAGAAGGGGAAGGGGGGAGAGATAGTAGGGAAAGCAGACTAGGGGAAGGGGTATTCAGAATGCATGCCATCTTGGGGTGGGGGGAGGGGTGAGATGGGGTGAAAATTTGGAACTCAAAATCTTGTGGAGGTAAATGTTGAAAACTAAAAATGAATTTATTAATTAAAAAAAATAAAGTATAGCTCTAAGTATGCTACCTCAACGCCTTATCCCATTTAATGAACTGATTCCCTATCAAATATAAACTCCCCTTTTTTGGCATATAAGATTCTCTTGATTTGACCACTTCCTATATTTCTAGTCTTCTTACACTTTATTTCCTTTTTCACAACCTGTAATATAGTTAAACCAGTCTGCTTGTAGTTCCTTGAATATGGATGCCTTTGTATTGTCTTTCCCTGGTACCTAAAATGTTTTGTTTCCTCACATCTGCTTCTTAGTTTTCCTGGATTCTTTCGAAGTGCAGCTCAAATATCACCTTCTATAGGTGGTCTAGTTTTCTCAATTAATAATGATTTTCCCTTACAATTGACTTCATCAACTTAGAAAATAGCCTCTGTGCACTTAGTTATCTGCATGTTGTATACCCCAATCCACACACAATTAGGTTGCATGCTTTTTAAGTTAAAAAACTGTCTTGATCATTTTGTTTTGGTGTGCTTTTCTTTGTATCCCCAGTGCTTATCATAGTGCTTAATAATCAGTCAGTCAAATAAGATTTATGAAGTAGCTACTAGGTGTCAAGTACTATGCTAAATACTGAAAACACAAAGAAAGTTTTTTTTTTAAACTGTAAGTTCCTTGACAATAGGGACCAATGGGAGAGACAGCAGGCAAAAACAAACAAACAAACAAAAACAAAACAAAACAAAACAAAACAAAAAAATCTATGTACTAACAAGATATAAAAAAAGTACATTGAGAGTACTCTCAGGCAGATGGCATTAAAATTAGAGATGGTTTAAGTCTTCCTGAAGAAGGTGGAATTTTAGTTGAAAGTAGAAAGAAACCAGGGAAGCTAGAAAACAGAGGTGAGAAGAGAGTATTCCAGGTATAGGGAAGAGAGAGTGAAAATGTCCAGAGCCAATGAGAAATATCTTGATTAAGGTTCAATAAAGAAGTTAATGACACTGGATTGAATTTTGTGGGAGTAAGCAAAAGAATAAGAAACATAGAAAACAGAGATGAACCAGGTTATGAAGAGATTTAAAAGTGCACAATAAGCACTTAAATAAATGTTTAAATAATATAAATGGTCCTAGGACAAGTTATCCTGTTATTATGTTATGTTTAATGTTGTACAAATTATTGCATACATGAATAAAAATAATTTTAATTATATAGTTATTCAATCAACAAAAATTCATTTCCCTCTTCCAAATGGCAATAAAAGAAAAACAAACAAAAAAAAAACACACTATAAATATGTGTAGTCAAGGAAAATAAATTCAGTATTAGCCATAATACTCTGTCTGTCTGTCTGTCGATCTGTGTGTGTGTGTGTGTGTGATCATTAGTCTTCTGGAATTGTGATTGGCCATTATGCTGATAAGAATCTCTAATTCTTCAAAGCTGTTTGTCTTTACCATATTGTTGCCATTATATAAATTATTCTCATGGTCCTATTCACTTCACTCTTCATCAATTCAAATCACCCTTCCTATTTCTCTGAAATCATCCACTTCAACATTAATCATATTTATATACCATAACTTATTCAGCAATTCCCCAATTTATGGACACCCCCTCAGATTCCCAATCTTTGCCAATTGAAAAGGAGCTATAAATATTTCTGTACACACTTAGAATTTTTTTTTCATTTCGTATCCATACCTCTCTTAATCTATCCTTTCTCTAACCTCCTTTATCCCCCATTTAGCAACCACCACCATCAAGAACTATTTATGTAACACTTACTGTATATTAGGCACTGTGCTAAGTGCTTTACAAATATTATCTAATTTGATCTTCATAACAACCCTGTGAGGTGAGTTAGCTCCATTTTATGGTTGAGACAACTGAATCAAACCAAGGTCAAGTGACTTGCCCAAATTCACACAGTTAATAAGTGTCTGAGATTGGATTTTAACACTGACCTTCTTGACTCCAGGCCCTGAAACACCTAGGTGCCTATTTCTCTAATGAGTGAAATATATATTTTATCCTCACCACTGTGTATGTATCTGTGTGAGTTCTTACCTCCCTTGACCAGTTCACATGAGAGTGAAGTTCAAATTTCAGCCACTTCCCCACCTCTTCATCCTTGTTTGTATAGATGTTTAATTGTATGATTATGAGATAATTTTTCCTGACATTCCTTTCATTTCCCTCTCTAAACTGTTCCTATTCCCTTCTTTTTTTTCCATTTTTCTCTTAAAATCAACAAAACATAATAGAAACACTCTCAAGTCTTGTCTAAATCAACTCCCTCTATGACTCCAGGTGATTATAGAGTTCAGAGTAGATATTTCTCACTTCCCTATATTCACATTTGAACACTTTATCCTTGTTTAGTCCCTCATCATTGTTCATTCAAGGTTACTTTTTTTTATCTTTCTCTTGTCTCCTCTGTTTCAATTTCAAAATTTCCATGAATCTCTGATCTCTTCCTCAGAAATGTTTGGAAGTTCTGTATGATATTAAAGATCCATATATACATATACATATACATATACACGCATATATGTTATATATATCATACATGTATATGTATATGTGTGTATACATATACATACTTAGATATATACATATATATGATATATTCATACACATGTGCAATTATATTCAGTTTTTCTGGCTAAGTTATTCTCGGTTGTAAGCTTATATCTTTTGCCTTCTGAAATATCATATTCCAAGTTCTTGGTTTCTTAAAAGTGTTGGCTGCTAAATCATGTCTGAGTATGACTAGGGCTTCTCAATATTTGAATTCTTTGTTTCTGACTGCTTCTAGTATGTTTGTTTGGTTTTTTTTTTCTGACACAGTAGACATTTGGTCTATAACATCCCTGATAGTTTTCATTTTGAGCTTTCTTTGAAGATGTGACCAGGGGATCCTTTGTATTTCTATTTTGCTCTCTGGTTTTAAGAGACCTGGGCAGTTTTCTTCTTAAGATTTCTCAAATCTGATTAGGCTCAAATTTTGGTCATGTCATTCAGATAGTCTAAAGATTCTTATTTTTTTTCTTGATATATTTTACAGATTAGTTGTTTTTGCTATGAGATACCTTACATTTTTTTCATTTTTTTGTTCTTTTGACTTAGTTTTTATATTATTTCATGGAGTCATAGGCTTTTATTTGATGATTTTAATATTCATGAAGTCTGTTGCTTGGGCAACATGTTGTCCCTTTTGTACCAAGCTGTTAATTCCTTTTTTTCTTTATTCTCTTTTCTTTAGTTTTCATTTCTGTTTCATTTTCTCTAATATTCTCATTTCATTTGTTGAAATATATTTTTTAACTCTTAAAGAGCAACAACAAAAAAATAAAAATGTGTTTCATCTCTTCCAGGAATTGTAGTTGAATGTTTGCTGAAGCTATATTCTCTTCTAGGTTTTTGTCTTGAGCATTCCTGTCACCATAATAGTGTTTTAAGTGGCAAATCTTTTTTTCTCCTCATTCTTCCAGTCTGATTTAAGATTTGATCTTAGGTCTAGCATCTGTGCACTTCTGGAGGGAAGGTCTGGTCTGGTTGTATTGCTGCTTTCTTGGGTATTGTATGTGGTATTATTTTAGGATTTCAAAAACAGCTGATACTGGGGAGTTAAAAGCTTTTGGTGCTCCCAAAGTGATCTGATTCGTGACAAAGTCTGAACTCTGCAAGTTCTTGATAAGGCTTTAGGTCTGAGCAATGATAGACTCTTGCTGGACTCAGTTACTATCAACCAGCTAGGAAAATTCTGATTCAGAGTAACAGATCTATATGATCATTCTTCTTTGATCTGGGATTCCTGCCTTGGTTATTCTACTACAGGCTTTAGACAGGGCTAGAAGCTAGAATTGAGAGTGTTCTGCTTCTGGTGTCTCAGCAACACTTTGCTTCTGAACTTGTTCCCTTCTGGTGCACTGTCAAGGGCCTGAAGCAGTTCCTTATACCAAAATGCTACCCTCGGGCACAGATGCCTTGCTCAGTCCTCTTTCGATGTATGAACTAGACCTGGATCATAGGCAACAAAGTTGTCACTTGGCACAGATTCTCGTTGTGCCCTGTAATGTCTGGGCCCTCATCTTGCATTTGTGTGGATCTACTCCCTGAACACTAGAATTCTCCCCATGGCATCTCCTGACCAAATCCTTTTTCCAGAATCCACAGTCTTCTCTATATATGTCCCTACGCCAACCTGGTGTGGAATATGTCTCCCTGTGATTTTTTCCCACTTAGATTTCACTATCAGGATAAGGTCAAGTTTATTGTTTAGATTTGCTTAGGGGAAGTTTTTCTCTTGGTGGGGAGGGGGAAGGACAGAGTACAATGTACTCCTACGTGCTACTCCATTACCTTGGCTCTGCCTCTAAAATAAATGATTTTTTTTTTAGGTAAAACTATTAGAATGTGAACTCACTTACTGTAAGGTCATTGAAAGCTTCTGTGATACTAATCTAGTAGCAGATGGGGTGACAGGAATAATAAATATCATAACCTGTTCCCATATGATTTTGATTATTTCTGCAATTTCTCTATATTTTAAAATCTTTTTTCCCAATGTAGATAAAATGTGAGTATTTGGTATGGCAACATTTATTAAACACATCACTCTGGGTTTTCGGCACATTCTTATACCTGAGTAATTGTAAGCAAAAGTTCTTTTGGTGATAATGGTCTGATTATATTATAATTTATTCACTGATTTTTCAATTATATTTCAATTACTATATTTGTAGTAAGTGTATTTGTTATTAGCAAATTTACAAAAGATAGTGAGCTTATGTTCTCTAGTACAAGCCACCAGGTTGTATCCATTTTTTTAATGTTAATTTTGTTCAGTCTGCAGTAATTTATTGCAATTCCTGCTATTTCCTTGCATAGTCAGCATTATGGAAAATCCACCTTCATTAAGGATAATTTCCCTGTAACCTCTGCTAGTTATAACCTATTCCTGAATCCCCATCCTCTTTTATTCCCAATTACAAATCTAAATAACTCTATTTATTTGTTCAGTGTGTTTTTGTCAATATATTGCTATTTGAGTTGATTTTTATATTTCCCATTGAGAGTTTTTTGATTTTCCTCTTGGATCTTAACTTTGCATGGATTTCATTTAAAGAAAAACAAATTTCAGTTATATTCAGCAAATCTACTGCTGAACATCCTGTTGCTAGGCATTACTACTGCTTAATATTTTTGTGGCTAGGACTTCCTAGCCACAAAATGTATTTCCTTATTTTTCTAATTTGTTTTTCATGTTTTCTGAGAATACCTGGAAATCCTTTTCACTCATTTTTATGACAAAGAGTTAATCTCCTATAGCTATCATAGGGTGACAGGCCCCTATGTTTTGCCAATACTAGGTTTTTGTTAGAGCAATTACCAAATCTGTTATAATATTTTAGTGTCAAATATATGCTAACACTAGTATTGCTTAGGTGTTAATTTTTTAAAATGTTTTCTTCCTTTGAGATTTTATTTTAACATGCCAGTAAGTCACTTGATACACACAATCATATCTTTTTTTCCTTTATACCTTTTTATATTTTATATGTTTTGCTTAGAGGAGAACAGGATACTTCTCTTACTTTTGTCTATTGCAGCAATTGGACCCTCAGATGCAAACTTATGGCCTTTAATTTCCACTTTACCTGTTGTACAATAACATTTTTATGTTTACCAAATCAAAATTCTATTTTGATATCATTGGGGTCAGATTTTATGTCATGGAGAAACTGTTTAAATTGTCTTTTCAGTGGAGTTGTATTCTGATGCCATCCATTTATATCAAGTCATTAAGTTTTAGTACAACTCCCTATTTAACTTGGAAGCTACACTCAACTCTATTTAAGAATCATGTGCAGGGCAGCTAGGAGGTACAGTAGATTGAGCACCAGCTCTGGATTCAGGAGGACCTGAGTTCAAATCCAGCCTCAGATCACTATCTTTCTATTAACAACACCCCTTCCAAACATTTTTTATCTCTCTTCAAAACTCCCATGGATTTTTTTCCTCTTGCCCTCAATTAAGAATCATTTTTTCATGTTTTAAAGGGGAAAAAAAGGTGGCTATTTACCAGGAGCTCCTTCTTCTCCCCTCTTCATCTTGTATCACTCATTTGCTTTTTGCTACTATATCTTCCTTCATATCTGTTTCACATGAACAGGCAGTCATATTTCTTATCAAGGCAAACCCTTCTACATGCACAAATGATCTCATTCCATCTTGTCTCCTTTTACCTATTGCCCCTCCTATCATTTCTATGCTATCACTGATCTTCAGTCTCTCCCTGTCTACTGGCTCCTTCCATACAACCTATAATGCACATATCTCTTTCACTCTCAAAAAAACCCTCAAACTAGATGTGTCCACAACTGAACTCAACCCACACCCCAAACTTTCCCCCATCAATTTACCTAATACAGTCAAGGGTGGCACCATTCTCCCAGTCTTACAGGCTTACAACCTGGGTGTCATTTTCAATTCCTCACTATCTTTTGCCCAGTTATATCCAATCTGTTGCCTAGGTCTCTCAACCTTAACTTTGCAACATCTCTTGGATACCCCTCCTTTTTTTTTCCTTTGATACTGGCACTACCCTGGCAAAGAACTTCACCAATTCATGCTTGAAAAATTGCAACAAGTGGGTATGTATGCCTCAATTCTCTCCCCACTACAATACATTCTCCATTCAGCCACCAAAGTGATTTTCCTAAAGCACAGGTCAGACCATGTGAACCCTCTACTTAAAAAAAAAAAAAAAGGAAAAAAAGTTCAGTGGCTCCCTATCACCTCTCAGATCAAAGACAAAATATTTCTGTGACTCAAAGCCTTTCATATTCTAGCTCCTCCTCACCTATTTTTCAGTGTTCTAGCACCTTATTCCCAGTATGATCTCTTCAATCCAGTGACATTGGTCTCCTTGCTGTTCCACAGACAAGACATTCTTCTCAGCTCCAAACATTTTATCTGGCTATCCCTTATGCTTGGAATGCTTTCCTTTCTTATCTCCACATCTTAGCTTCCTCTAAGTGCCCTACTAAAAAAAGCTTTTCCTGCAGGCCCCCATCCCAACCTTTCCTCCTATTGACTTTCCTCTGTAAATTATTTCATATTTATCCTGTAGAGAGCTTCTTTGTACACATTAGTTTGATTATTCTCTTCTCCATTAGATTGCAGGCAAGAATTTACGGACTGGAACAATCTTTTCCTTGCTTTTTTTATCCCTAGTGTTTAGCATGTTGCCTGTTTCATAGCAGGTAATTAATAAAGGTTTATTGACTGGCTGATTTTAACATTTAGTTGCTAATTAGTGGAATCCAGATATATATTCCGTTACTTATTTTTCTTTTTACTTGCTACAAATTGTTATATCAGCCCCTTTTCAACATTATCATTTTCATCAATGTTATCATCACTGTTATAATTATTATTTAAAGTATTTAAAGGAGAGGAATTCTAGTTCTTTAGTGGCTTTTAGGGTACAAATTAGGCTGTTAATTTCTGATGTTTAAATTAAGGTTCAAACTTGCTTGAGGTAGATTTCCTTTCATTTTCCACAGTGGATAGAGTGCCAGGCCTGGAGTCAGGAGGACTCATCTTGCTGAGTGGAACTCATTTCAGACACTTACTAGCTGTGTGACCTTGGAGAAGTCACTTAACACCATTTACCTTCATTTCCTCATCTGCAAAATGAACTGGAGAATAAAATGGCAAGTCATTCAGTGTCTTTGCCAAGAAAACCCCAAACAGGGTCACAAAAAGTTGGACTTAACTAAAAATGATTAAACAACAAGAACAACCTGTTTAGATTCCATATATAAGCTAAATCAATATTTGAACTGTAAATTTGAAGGAAGAGATTTTTCCTATCATGTGTTAGATGTAACTCAAAGAAAAAGGTCACATCAATAGAAGGGAAACAGAATGTTTGTTTAAAATATTACTCTCTATCATGTTGCATGCATTCATGTATGTATGTGCTTGTGACAGACCTACATATGTGTATTTCTACATATATCTATAGATAACCTATATATAATACACATATGAACACACATATAACCAGATATGCATATGTATAAACACCTATGTATGTGTATATGTGTGTTTGTATTTGTGTGTATTTCTGAATATACACAGATTAAAAATAAGCAGATAGGTGGCACAATGGATAGAGTGTGAGCTCTGAAGTCTGGAAAACCTGAGTTCAAATCCAGACTCACATTTACTAGCTGTGTGACCCTGGGCAAGTCGCTTAACCCAAACTGGAAAAATAAATGGCAAACCATTCCAGTACTTTTGCCAAGAAAACTTAAAATAGGGTTAGACAGTGTCAGACACAGCTGAAAACAATTAAACACCACAGCAGAATGAAAACAATACTGTAATGAAAAAAAAAATCTTAAATGGAGCTCAATCTATCAACAGGCAAGGGAGTAAGAATTTATATAGCAACTACTGTGTTGACCATCATGACACAGCTAATAAGTGTCTGATGATCAGTTTGAACTCTGATCTTCCAAACTCAGGGCTAGTGCTCTATCCACTGCACCACCTACATGTCTTAAGTGACCTCTTGTACTTTCTCTCCTGTGATAACAGCTGCACTAAAACTTTGTTTTCTCAGCAATTTGGAAAGGAGAAAAGGAGAGGGGAAAGTGTGGCACAGAGGAAAAAGGAGTGGGAAAGAAAGGGTACATTGTATAGCTAAATGTGGAAACTTCACCAGAGATGAGTTAAGAGGTAGCAGCAAATTCTATTCTTTTTGATGTGAAATATTCCAATGTTTTTCTCTCCTTTTACTTTTCCATCTCTTCAAGTTTCCTTCCTAAGTTTCCCTTTCCATATGCCAATGGATTGAAAGAAATGGTGAAACACTCTAGAAAAGAGAAAACTTAAAAGATAAATGATAGCCACCTTAAGGTATTTTAAGAGCTGTCATGTGGAAGGTGGATGGGATGGGGAGAGTTCCACTTAAGAGTAATGAGAGGGAAATTCAGAGACAAAGTTTATCTTGATAAAGTGAAAAAATAATCCTTATTATTAATGATGTCCAAAGACTGGATGGGCTACTTTGGGAGATGGTGGGGATCCTCTCACTGAAGGTCTTAAGCAATGGCTGCTTGACTTTTTGACAGCTTCATCACAGTACTAATTCTAGTTCAAATCCCAGATGGACTTGTCAACCTTTAACATCCCTTCCAAGCCTAAGATTCTGTGATTCAGTTTCATAATTTCTTAGTTTTATTAGAGACTTAATATTTCTTTTATATAAATATTGATTTAAAGATATTATACAATCTATCCAAATAATAAAACCTTATATTTGAATAATGCCTGTTTACAAAGTTATATGCATTTCATCCTCAAAAAAAAAAAAAGTCTGTGAGGTAAATAGAGAAGACACTGTTATCTTCATTTTACAGATGAAGCATTGGTGACTCAAAGAGTTTGTCACGTGACCAAGAGCACACAGCAAGTAATCAGCAAATTGACAGTAAACCTGCTGAACACAGTTTATCTTTGTGTACTCATATCTAACACACATTAAGTACTTTATAGTAATTTGAATTATTGAATTCTGACTTTTCCACTCTACTACATTATCTCTTAATGAGGCACAAGGACTATATCCTTTGAATTTCTACAGCAGAATCTATGTCAATTGATCTACTTAAAGAGCTGAAGAAAAACATGTTATTTTTCCCCCGAAAGATAGTAGTAACACAACTACTACTAGTAGCACTAATATTAGTACTACTAGTAGTAGTACTAGTAATAGTCCAAGTACTACTAGTAGTATCACCACTGTCACCAATGGTTCTCCATGTTCTATCCATAGTTTGTATCCTGACTTACAGGACTGAACTAGAACAAACCCAGCTTCAGCCTCTGAATTTGGATGCTGTAGTGAACATATGAGATCTCCACTTCTACTAGCCTCGACCTGGACCAGGTGTTCTTATCTGTTTCTGTGTCACAGACTCCTTTGGCAATATGGCAAAGCCTATGAAACCATTAATAATTTAAGGAAAAGCTAAATTTAAATTACTTTCTAGTGAAATAAAGATGCATTTGTTTCTCATCCAAGTTCAAACCCACACTGAAAGCTATTTGTAGACATGTTGGAAGTTCATGAACTTAGTTAAGAACTGCTGTAGAGCCAGAATCCACTCTTTTGACTTTTGAATTCTGTCTTAAACTAGAATGAAATCAGAAAGAGAAAGGAAAGACGGTAACAGTCTTTGACAGTCGTTGCTTGGGCCATAAGACATAGCTCTTCAGTGCCTTAGTAGTATCAATGAAATCCTCATACAAGGAGAGGTATAGGGGACTGTTTTCTAGCATATTTATTTATTGTAATTTTCCACTGTTAGAATTTGCACTATACTATAGAACCAAAAACCAGAGAGATGAAGGAAATCTCTCTAGATTTTATAAGAAATCTATAAATAAACAATAATAAAATGAAAGGAAAAAAGGGTTTGGAGGTGGGAGTTGCAATAAAGTTTTACAAAATAATCAATGTATTAAAATATAACATTGACAGGTGAAAATCAGTAAAAACAAATGTAAGGGTCAATGGCAGTGAATGCTCAAATTAATTATCTAACTTTAAAGGAAGATTTTTATTGAAGATTAAGTTTTGCAAATTAATCAGATTTTCTTTGCAAATGAAAACTAAATTTCATTTAATACCAATGACATCAGCCATATGTAAGGAAAAGCACATAGTTCTCTTACAGTTCATAGCAAATAAGATTTATGCACTTTACCAAAGTATTAAAAATAGTTGTAGTAGTTGATAGGTGATAGTATAGCATGGCATGTTAAGATGATAAGAATTTTCCAGTGGGAATGAAAACAAATCTTTTAGAAAAGATGCTATTGATGTAAAAGGCACAACAACAATAAGTTCTGGTTGAATAGGATCTGAATTTTGTCACTTAATTATTTTACTCATGTCATTTGAAGAGCTATACCATGACTTTCCACCAAGCAAAACTAGAAACTAGTTTCTTGTGCATTCCAATAGGGAACACTAGGTGAGCATCATAAAAGTAATGGAAACACCAAGAAGAAAGAAGAACATTACCTAGAAAATATAATTTACTGCTTGCAAGTCGGTCAATTTACATTTGTGGAACACATATAAAGTACATAGTTATCAAAGGAAATACTTTGGTGATAATCAGGTACAACTAAATTATTTCATTATTAAAAGAAAATCTCACATTTGTGTTTTAGCATGTCTAACTGTTCAATGTTTTCTTCAACCTATAGAAGCAGAGTAATTATTATAATTATAATTCTTATTTTAGAAAAAGAAGAAATTGAGGCACGTAGAAATTGAATAAAAATCACATACCAAGGTAGCAACAGGGCTTGGTGTCTTGCTTCTCACCTCAGTGAACCCCTCATTTATTCATGTTGCCTAAATATTATTCGGCAAGAGGTGAGAAAAGAGAGGAAATACTATTTTAGGCAGCTGCTTAGCAAAGATTATAAAGAACACTAGACCTGGCATAAGGAAGACTGGAGTTTAAATCCCATTTCAGATAGTTACTAGCATGTGATTATGGAAAAGTCACTTATCTTTTATATGCCTCAGTTTTCTCATCTGTTAAATGGAGATGATAATAGTACTCATCTCTACATATTGTTGTGTGGATAAAATGAAGTAATACTAATAAATCAACTTGCAAACTACAAAACATTCTATAAATGTTAGATGTTAGTAAAATATTTGGTATTTTCTACAGTTTCACAAAACTAGAATATACAAAAATCATTTTGTTTATTTAATTAGTATTTGTGTCAGTCTTTGACCCACGTAAATCATAGCTCTTTTTGTAATTTCTGAAAGACACTTTATTTTTGTAACAATGCCATTTAATTTTCAAAACTTCCTCCTGTTGACAAATTAACTGTCCAATAAAATTTTGTGTTTCTGCCAAGACCTAAATAAATTATTTTCAAATTGACTGATTAATTAATTAATGAGACAAACTATAATTTGTCTAGCCAGGCTTTACACACAGAATTTATAAAGCCAACCATAAATGTGCAAGCAATCATGTAAATAGTAAAGGTCACTGAAGTTTCAGGAAGATCATGGGGGTACAGAACTTAAAGATACAGACTTCTCAGGAGCCTGAATGTCAAAATACCCTGGTGTTGTGCAGCCAAGAGTTCAGGGCTGAAGTTAATTAAAGAAGCAACAAAAAAATTATAGGACCGCAGGCATATGGTTTCCATCACCTTTGTTTGCATTTTAGGTCAACATAGATTACATACAGAATTTATAAAATAAAGCAAAAAAGAGAAAAAAAGTCAAAATCATCATGGTTTTTTTTTCCCTTGGATTATAGTAATAAAATAATAAAAACTGTGATGGGCAGTATTGGTTTTATCAATAGGAACATTCTAAATGTCATCATGTATGAAGCCAAATGACATTTATATTTGGCTTTACTTTAAATACATTTGAAAAATACTTTAAAAAGGTAAAATAAAAGTGATATCTAAAGACCAATATGAAGGGGAAGGAAGGGTTGCATCTATAACCTACAATTCATTGTTAAAAAAAAACCACTTTTTGAGAAATATTTGAGAATACATTGAAAAACACTGAGTTAAAGATCATAATACTTTATGATTTGTCCATTTTCAGCTCCTTCCATGGACAGTCCATATCCTAAGGCCTCTCCTAATAATCTATCTGAGGCTGAAGTGACAGAAAGCCATTTAGAGAGAGGGAGAATTTGAAGGAAATATAATGGAGATTTGGGGAGTTTGGGGATTATGAAGAAAGCCATAGACTGAATTTGGGGAGGAAGATTTCAGAAGGTCTTATATAAGAGAAAGGGTAGCTGAAGTAGGATGACTTAAAAAGCAGGAGAAGGTAGAGTTAGGTTAGATAAATTTGTAAGATGAGGTAAGATGTTAGTAAACTAAGAGAAAAGCAGCTTGTAGTTAGAGTTTACAACTAAGAAGTTCTCATTATCTTTTTCATGGTGATCACTAAATGCCTTGCCAGCTTCAGTCTGTTTGTCACAGAAGCCATTCAGGAGAGCTGCTCAGTCAACAAACATTTCTTAAGCGCCTATTTTGTGCCAGGCAATAGCTAGGGCAAGAGGGAGGAATATGATTCAAAGAAAGGCAAAATACAGTTCTTACCCTCAAGAGCTCACATAATTGGGGAGATAATATGAAAAAACAACTATGTACAAGCAAAATATATACAGGATAAAATAGAAATAATCAACAAATGAGAGGCAGCATTATTAAAGACATCAGGAAAGTTTCATTTGTAGGTGAGATTCCAGCTCGTACTTCCAGGAAGTCAGAGAAACCACATGGTAGATATAAGGAAGGAGAGAATTCTAGGCATAGAGATTCTATAGGGGATAGTCAATGAAAAGTCATGGAGTTGAGATTTTGAGTTTCTTTTGCACCAAATAACAGGGAAGACAGTGTCAATGGGTCACAAAGTATATGGCCATGAATAGCATATAAGAAAACTGAAAAGGTAGGATGTATCTAGTTATTTAGGGTTTTGAATGCCAAACAGAAGATTTTATATTTCATCCTAGATACAATACAGAATCACAAGAATTTATTGCAGTCGGGAATGCTTTAGGAAGCATGATCAGACTTTGCTTTAGGTAGAAGAATTTAACAGATTAGTGGAGGATGGTTTGTTGTAGGGAGAGACTAGTGACAATAGGAAAGGAGACCAATAAAAAGAATATTACACAAGTCTAGGTGTAAGATGATAAGGCCATGCACTAGTGTGGTGGCAATGCTGGAAGAAAGAAGGGAACATATATGAGAGATCTTACAATGGTAAAATTGACAGGATTTAGTATATACTTTGTCAGAAAAACTGGATTATATGAACTAGCAAGAAGAAGAGAAGAATGAGTTTCCTACTTGTAGAAATTAGGCATGAGAGATGTAGAATTCTGTATTGAATATTTATAGTGTACAATATTTACATTTTTTTTGCGAGAGCCAATTGTGCAAGGTATACCTATGCTCAAAGTATAGGTTGAACATTTTACTAAAGATAAGATATTAAAGCTTACATAATGACTTCCCATTATAGAAATTATTTGAGAGAATGGAATATTTCCAGAAAAAAAAGACTTCAATAAGAAGACAAAGAAAATTATCTGAAGAAACAGAACCTATGACAGTAGGTTAGAAAGGTAAAGAATGTGTGTCAGTCAAGATGCATATATTAAATCCTTATAATGGGGGATTGTTAGGTGGAACAATGGATAGGGAGATTGGCCTGTAGTCAAGAAGACCTGAGTTCAAATCTGGCCTCATACACTTACTAGTTATGCAGCTCTAGGCAAGTCACTCAATCCTGGTTTTCCTCAGTTCCTCATTTGTAAAGTGAACTGGAGAAGAAAATGGCGAACCACTCTGGTAGCTTTGTCAAGAAAACCCCAAATGGTCTCACAAAGAGTCGGAAATGACTGAAATGATTGAACAGCAACGACAAAAAGTGTGGTACTCTGTCTAGAAAAAAGGCAAGAACATAGTTCCTGTCCTCAAGGAACTCAGATTCTAATGGAGATAAGATATAAATAACTAGGCAGATACATGATATATATGGGATAAATGTAGATCACCTCAGTGGTAAGGCAGCAGGGAGAACCAGATAGGCCTCATGCAGAAAGTAGAATTTGTGGTGAGGAAGCCAGGGAATGTAAGTGACAGAGAGATAATTCCAGAGAAATAATTCCTGGCATAAGGAACAGCTAGTGCTAATGCACAAAGTTGAGAGACTGAGTGTTGTGTGTGAGGAACAGCAAGAAGGCTAGTATAGTTGGATCTTAACATTCCTGGGGGATTTAAAGTATAAAAGAATGCAAAGGGCCTTCCTTCCCAAATGTTTGGTTTTGAAGGGCACTAAATACAAAACCAGGGATTTTATATTTCATCCTAGAAATAATAGAGAATCACTAGTGTTTATTGAGGGATGGTAGGATGTTATATGTTCAGACAAGTTCTTTAAAAATTACTTTGCAGGTGAAAGAAGGCTGTTAGAATGTGGAGAGACTTGAGGCAGGGAGACCAGTTAGAAACCAGTGTTAGTTGCTGTAGTAGTACAGGTGAGACATGGTGAGATCCTGTACGAGTATTTTGAATGGGTTAATGAAAAAATATCTGATAGTATAAAGGGAAGGACCAGTGAATTAAGGCACCAATATGAAGTTCTTCCTCAGAGAAAAAGGTAGGGTACTCTGAATAGGACACAGCTATCTTCCAAGGAATGAAAGCATAAATAGGGATTGATCATTCTAGAGGTTTTATAGAAAAAAATAAACCAAAATTACACAGAATGATAATGAATAAAGTAGTTTTGATCTGAATTGGTGGAAAAAAGTACCCAGAAAAATGAAATCTTTGATTAAACAATATATCAATGTGTCTCTGAATAGTACTCCAAATAGAAAACAACTGTTTGTCCTCCAAGGAATAATTGCATAGATATAAAGGGATTGTCAGTGCTCTGGGTTGATCATCCTGGAGATTTTTATAAAAAGAAATGAACAACAATCATGCAGCATAAGCATGAGGAAAATTGATCTCAATTCTGGACAGAAAAGTGGGAAAAGTGCCCAGAAAAATAAAATAATGGATTAAATTATATATCAACGTGACCATTTCAGACAGCAAGAGTTGTGTGACAATCAAACAGAAAGGATCAGAGGAAGTCGACTCAAGCATTGGCAGATGAATTCCTGTTGAATACTACTGAAGCAGGTATTTAATATAAAAATGACATTTAAAAAAGAGAACAAAAGAATATGTTTTCAATCTCCCTGGGGCATGTATTCAAGTTTTGAGAGAGAAGCTATGGAGATTTGGCCAACAAATCCTACTACCTACTTTTTGGTAATCCTGTGGGTAGGTATGATTACTATTTGAAAGAAACTAAAAAGCAGTGTTCAAGAGACTTGAGCATAAAAAGACCATAAGAACATACATGGTCCTTTCATCACTGCTTCCAGTCAAAGGGATGGTGATCAGGGAACATTTTTCAGAGATTAAGAAGAGAATGACAAATTCTAGAAGAGAAAAAATGGGTATGATGGTATGGAATCAGAATTTCTGGATATCACTTAAAATATAGGAAGAATAGCTAGGGACAAATTACACCTAAAAAAAGGTTGGTGAGAAGGGACATGCTTACAGTCATACAAAACTGATCAAAGGGACTTTAAACCAAAAAGGAAAGAGACAAGAGAAAATTACTTATATTGAAGAAAACACATACCATATAGCAGATGGTATAAGAGGAAGAAAAGTTATAGAAATACAAAAAAAAATTCAAGGGAGAAAAATACAAGGAGCCGTCCTTGTCCTAGGATGTCCTAGGATGAGACATTTTCTCTGCCTAAATCAAGCTTTGTTCTACAGATTGGCGATGGCTAAAGATAGTAGGAGATTGTTTTCATTAGCTGAAGAAAGTCCTTGACCCCAGTCTGTCATTCTTTTTTTTTTGTTTTGTTTTGTTTGTTTTTTTTGTGAGGCAATTGAGCTTAAGTGACTTGGCCAGGGTCACACAGGTAGTAAGGGTCAAATGTTTGATCTGAGACCAGATTTGAACTCAGGTCCTCCTGACCCCAGCTCTGGTATTCTATTCACTGTGACACCTAGCTGCCCCTCAGTATGTCGCTCTTATTCCAATGCTTCTTTGATTCCACTTTGGGCTCCTACTTTGGAGTGGTATCATTGGTACTATATTTTTGTTTTTGTTGTTGTTCAGTCATTTCAGTTGTGTTCTACTCTTCATGACCTGATTGGAGGTTTCCTTGACAAAGATAACAGAGTGGTTTGATATTTCTTTGTCCAGCTTATTTTACAGATAAGGAAATAAGGCAAATATGGGTAAATGACTTATCCAGGGTCACATAGCTAGGAAGTTTATGAGGCTGTATTTAGACTCAGGTCTTCTTGACTCCAATCCTGGCGTGTTATCCACTGCACCACCATAGCTTCTACATAGCTGTGGCTGAAAAATGAAGAAGCCTGAGACTACTATCAGTTGTAGTATATACCCACTAATTTCCCCTAACTCAAACAGCTCTTCATTAGGGCTTCCCTTTGTCTAATCTGTCACACTCAAACTATGGCCCACCCATTGTAATCTCATCAGCTTGAATGGGTACCTCCTCAATCTCATCCAGGATACATCTGATCCAGTATCCTCCTTTCATAAGCATTACTTTAAATTAACATCATTAAAAAAGACACCCCACATATTTCCATCAATGTGCCAGAAATTAAAGTTCATATATAATTTATCTTCTCGTCAGGTAGGCTTCTTTACTTAGTTTGGTCAGAGCTTCCAGTATACCATACCCTGATCTGACATCTTTCCTAACCATATTTCTCTTTTCTCTTCTTCCAAAGTGTCTGTTCTCTAGGCAAAGTAAAGGGACAACATCAGAGCTAGTGACTGATACTTCAGCACTACTCCTCCATCTGCTCCACAGAAACTGAGTTCACTATTCAATGCTATCTTCGCTATATTCATTAGTCAGCTACAGTAATTTCTGGCAAATGTTGATATCATTTCAAAAGATTTATCACACCTAAATTCATAGATAGAAGCAACAACTTGCTCTTTCTTATCTTACGTAATATGACTCTGTCATTTGCCTTCAATATTTAAGACCTTAACTTCATATGAAATGTAATATTTCTCCAATATATTTCTGAAAATTCTTTTGGAGGAACAAAAAAAAGGTGAGGAGTAGCAAGTGGAAAATTGTAACATATGGCAATGTGTACTGATTTTCCTTTTGTTAACTTGTAAAACTTTGCTTTTATATCTCTTGTGGTCTCTCCATTCCCCATCCCTTAAACCATTGTACCAATATTTGATCACAATAATCCCAAGGTAAGATTATTGTTTGTTTTTCATTTTTGAAGGAGACTAATGACATTACAGGTGATATCTAGATTTCTGCGTAAATTGGATTTAAGTGATATAGAGTTACACAAAGTTGTCAGCCTCACTCTTTTTTCCAAAATCATCAAAGTCCAGTAGCAGGACAAATGTCAAGACAATTGGCCTGGGATACAGCCGATGACTTTGGCATCTTAGAACCAAGCTCTAAATTCTCCACAGCATTTGTTTCAGATGCCTTCCTGGCCTTTGGAACAAATTGTTCTCATCTTCCCATTCTGCCAAGGGGAAGTCTTCACATGCTTGGAGTAGACATGCTCCTAACTCACTGATGGATTTGAGGCTTGTCAGTTGTCCTCAACCTGGCTTAGCTCATTTGCTGAGACAGTTTTACTGGCATGTGGCTGCTACACATCCTAGAGCTTCTCTAAGGCATAGTTGAGAGTTGAGTGAAAGGTGGACACCAAAGGTGGATGATAAGTCCCGAAAAGAGCTCAAGAAGCCTTCACACCAGAGGTGCTAGTCCTCCCTGAAAACTCCATTCACACCTGAAGATAGAGTATTGCAGGTTCATGTTATGTTGTGGGGTCATCTCAAATAATGCAGACTCAGACCACTTCTAATCAAGTGAAAGCATTTATTGAGGGTGATGCTCTCTAGAGGGCTGAGTTCCAAGAGGAACCAGCAACTTATTAGAGGAAGATGGGGATTTTTATAGGGCAACAAAATGCACTTTCATAACAGAAATTATGAACATTAAAAAGGCAGGAGGGGTTTGTCAAGGGATTAAATAATAGGGGAGGGGTCCCAGTCTCAGTGGAACTATGCATGCAATTACCCATAATGCACAAAGAAAAATTTAGGGGACATATATATGATAACGTTATTATAATAAGTCGCTCTACATCATAAATTTACTCTAGGTCAGTTCTTTACTATTACTGTGCTGATGCCTACTTAGGGAAAGTCTCTTCTATTATTTTGGGGTGCACATCCTGCTCAGGCATCATGGTGGTTCTGCTTTCTGATTGGCTGTCTGAGATTAGAAAATGTGGCTGTGGTTGAGTGCATGGACACACCTGTCTTTTCTGTGGAAAATAAAAGGAATGGGTCTGGGGGCAATGACTAGACAGAGGCAGTGGCTGGGATCCCATTGCATGGACATACCTGCTGTTTTAGTGGGGCAGTGAGGCATATATGATGAAGTTAGGATACTGAGTTATGGGAGGCAGTGACTAGGTAGGGGCAGTCAGCCTGCTGTTCAGTGAGGCCTATGATTGAGTCTGGGGGCCTGTGGTTTGGTTAAAACCAGATTGTGTGGTTAAATCAGAACATGATTGCTGTTCAGTATGGCCCATAAGGAAGTTAGAATATTGGAGATGGGGGCAGCTTTATTAGGATTCCATCATAGAGTATCATCTTTTTTTCCTATATCCTATGCCTTTCTTAATATATTCTAAGATCTATCACTATAAATTAGTCCTATATCTCCTAAGTCCTTCTAGATCTCTTAATTTTGTACTTCCAGTTTCAAATGGAGAAGACAAAAGGACTTACACAAAATGTCCTTCTTATTTTGCTCTTAATTTCAAGGATATCAAACTAGTGAAGCATGCCTTTTGGGGCGGGGATTTAACTAGATTTGGGAGAAATTAAGCTCAAATAATATATAAACAATTGTTGCAGGCTCAACAAATGTGTGATCTCAAGCAAGTCATTTCATTTCAATGGAATTCAGTTTCTTCATCAGCAACAATGAGAAAATGGAATTAATTATCTTTTTAGACTTAAACATTTATTTATCTATGATTCTTTGATTCTACATGCTCATGTGGAAGTATTATCTTGCTTTCCTGATTTTTTAAGAAATTAGGAAATTTAGAAAACAAAATTTTTGTGGGATATAAGTGGGTTCCTTTCCCCTGCAGTTGGACCTCACTTTCCCCCATGATATAGTTTGTAAAATACAGTCATAAAAGGAGACAAAATTCCAAAGATAAATAAATTGTGTCGTGTCAAATCAAAAAATTTTGTTCAATGTCAAAGAGATTCAGGGGTACTGAATGAGTAGTGAATGTGTACAATATTGGTACTTTCTTTGAAAAGAAAAAAAAGTTAGGGCCAATGATTCCAAACCAGAAAAAAACTAGAATCTAGTCCAAATGATTAATATTACAGATGAAGAAACTGAGGCCCAGAAAAAAATGAAATTTACCTCAGGGCACCCAGGTAGTAAGGGGCAGAGCCAGAATTTGGACTGAGGATGCTCTATTCCAAATCCAACATGTCCTATGGCTTTTGAAAGAACAGCCCTTCAGTAACATAACACTGCCATTGTATCTCTTATTTCAAGGTCCAGCCTGTCATCATAAAAAATGCCCAAACAATAAACTTGCATCTGAGCTATCTATCTTGATACACCAAATGATGCCGACATTTTCTCATTCCATCAGATTTGTCTACCAGAAAGTGATGTTCATTTAATCAAATGACTGTTTACATGGCACAGTGTACATAACAAATGCTATTGGCTTGAAGACCAACCTTGAGGCTTCTACTTATTTAGTGGTGGGTCATCAGTCGCTTCTGATTCAAACTTTGTAGCTCCACATATTCTTTACAAAGAACCCTCTCTGTACTCAAAACAGTTAACCACAGCATCCTGTCACACCATCTGGTTTAAGTATTTGATCTTTCTGCTATCATTCGAACATGCTTCAAATCAGATAATGTTTGTTTGTTGGGCTCTGTATGAGACTGTTAATGAGAAATGTTACATTTTCAGCTCAGCTTATCTGCTTCGTATTATGCCTCAGGGTTCCATGTTCTTCTGTCTCTCCGTGTTACCCTAGAGCATGAATTTCTTTTACAGTATTTTCATATGCAGTTGAAATAGGTATGCATGCAACATGCAAATACATCTGACACTGCTTATATTTAATATTAATGTAGTCCTGTTTTATCTTCTTTTGCAGTACAATCCAAGCTGTCTAGTGATTATTTGATGATATTATTTGGTAAAAATTAAATACTTTTTTTTATTGGACATTCTTTCCCCTTTTACTTGAACATCGGAATAAATTCTAGGTGTCCTGATGAAGTGATTCAGAGTCATATTATTTTGATTCTTAACAAATATTCTTTGTATATGTGATGTATTTTTAACAAAAAGATTTCAGCAATTCTGATAAACCTTCAATTTTGATGAATGGGTAAAAATTGGACCAAGTAAATGCATTGGCTAAGGAAGTAGACATAGTAGAGAATATAAAGAAAACATATAATAAAATATAAAGGAATATAATGTAATATGGTCACCATATAAAGGAAACACAAAAAAGCCATAATTTTCAAAGAAGCCAGGCATATATAAGAAGCTACATTAATACATGATGCTTTCTGTATTTTGCATGGAAAGTAATTGTGTTTAAAAGTAAAAAAAATGAAACTTGGGACTTGAAGTTTCTTGAATAATTTTAACTATATTATTAATATAAAGACTTTATAGAGAGTTGTAAAGCTATAGTGTCTAATAGCTTTTGTATTTTGACAATCTGCTTGATCAACAAGCACTTATTAAGCAATTACTATGTGTTATTCTCTGGGTATACAAAAGCTCCCATAAGAGTGCAAATACTACTAACTTAGATTTAATGTTAAATGAGGAAGTTAAAGCTTAGAACAATTTAATGTACATCATCTTATCCCTATATTTGGAGAGTAGAAACAGATGATAGATGATAGGTAGATAACTAAATACATATTTTTAGCATTAACCATATGCCAGACTCTGTGAAAACAATGGAGATAAATATACAGACAAGCAAGAGAGACCTCAGTGAACTCACATGATAATGGAGGAAGATAACACATGCCAGTTTTCTGATAACATATTCAAGGAGGGAAGAGAAGAGTATTCACATCTAGGCATGATAAGAATACTGACAAGAAGAGTTATGGAGTGTTCAGACCTCACTATTGTTAATCAGTCATTTCAATCATGTGCCTGACTCTTCATCACTCCATTTCTGATTTTTTTTTTGATGGAGATACAGAGTGGTTTTCCATTTCCTCTCTAGCTCATTTTTATAGGTAAGGAACTAAGGCAAACAGGATTAAATGACTTGCCCAGGGTCACACATAAAGTGTCTGAGGTTAAATTTAAATTCAGGAAGATACGAATCTGTCCACTGTGCCACCTAGTTGCCCTTTGCTGGACAAGGTCAAACCTCTCCTATCAGAGTGAGGGGGACTTGAAGAGAAAGTCCAAGTTTGTGGTGGAGTGAATATTGTCAATAAGTAGGGAAATTGACAGGGGATAGATGGGAAGTGTTATAGAGGCTTGAATCCCAGCAAGAAAAGCCAAAAGCTCCCCTCTAAGAATCAACTAGATTGTGCAGTAATTTGAGTACTGGGCCTGGAGTCAGGAAGATTCATCTTTTGAGTTCAAATCTTGCCTCAGACACTTACTAGCTGTGTGACCCTGGGCAAGTCTCTTTGTCTCAATTTTTCCATCTGTAAAATGAGCTGGATAAGGACATGACAAACCACTCTAGTATCCTCACCAATAAAACCACAAATAGGGTTACAAAGAGTCAGACATGAGTGAAAACTGACTGGACAACAACAACAAAGAACCAGAAACAGAAAATACAGTAGATTTTAAAGAACATCTAATAAGCTATGCAAAATCCCATCACTAAAAATTCTACTGGACCAATTAGCCCAAGAGTGATGGGGAAACATTAAATGGATAGATAGAGAGAGAGATAGACATTTAGATCTAGCTATCTAGATGTATGTGTATATATGTATGATTATATGTGTAGATACATATGTATATATTGATATATATGCATATATATCACTATGTCACAAAGAAAAGGGACTTATTTGATTGCATAGGGAATTCGTTAGTTAACTTGAATTTATAAGAAAGCATTGGCAAATATGGCAATACTTTAGATATTCATTATTTGAATTTTTAAATGTCCCTAGATAAAACTTTGCATGTTAAGTTTTTGCAAATTTGGGGAATATGGATACGAGTAGATTAAGAAGGAGCTATGTTACCGATAACTATGAACTGCAATTAATTAAAAAAAAAACAGTCAACCATAAGGGAGATATGCAGTGAACCCTTTCATCTGTTAAGTGCTTCCTAATCTATATAATGGTGGGATGGAACTAATGGAGTACTCAAGAGAGCTATATTTGGTCCAATTTTGTTTAAACTTCTTATTAGTTACTTAGAACAAGGAAGAGATTCATTCCTTCAACAAGTGTTTATTAAGTGAACAATTACATGAAAGCAACTTAAGGGGAATAAAAAGATAAATTGACACAAATCTTATTTTGAGAAACTGATCAATTAATAGGATGTAAAGACATGCACAAAAAAGCTATATTATGAAGAAGCGTGAGATAAGTACAACGTATTGATGCAAAGTAATATGAAACATTTGAAAATAATGATCATTATTCTCTGAGTAGGCAGAGGATGGTCATGGGCAATTTAATTGGAAATTATATTGAAGGCAACCCAGGAACTATATGAACACAATTACAAAACACTTTTCACACAAATAAAGTCAGATCTAAGTAATTGGAAAAAGACCGGTTGCTCATGGTTAGACCAAGCTAATGTAATAAAAACAAAAATTCTACCTAAATTAATTTACTTATTCAGTGCCATACCAATCAAACTAACAAAAGATATTTTAGAGATCTTGAAAAAATCATAACAAGATTCATCTAGAAGAACAAAAGGTCCAGAATATCAAGGGAACAATGAAAAGAAATGCTAGAGAAGGTGGCCTACCTATACCAGGTCTTGAATTGTATTATAAAAAAGCAATCATAAAAATTATTTGGTACTGGCTATGAAACAGAGAGCTGGATCAGTGGAATAGGCTAGATATGCAGGACACGGTAGTTAATGACTATAGTAATCTACTGTTTGATAAATCCAAAGTCCCCAGCTTCTGGGATAAGAACTCACTATTTGAAAAAAAAAAAACTGTTGGGAAAAATGGAAAAGAATACAGCAGAACCTAGGCATAGACCAAAATATTACACCATATGCTAAAATAAAGTCAAATTTGTTCATGATTTCGATATCAGGGCTGATACTATAAGCAACCTGGGAGAGCAAGGAATACTTTACCTGTCAGATTTATGGAGAACAGAAGAATTTATGACCAAACAAGAGATGGAGAACATTATGAAATGCAAAATGGATATTTTTGTTACATTAAATTGAAAAGGTTTTGCACAAACAAAGCCAATGCAACCAAGATTAGGAGGGAAGCAAAAAACTGGGAAGAATTTTTACAAACACTGTCTCTGATAAGGGCCTCATTTCTAAAATATATAGAGAACTGAATCAAATTTATAAGAATACAAGTCATTCCCTAATTAATAAATGGTCACAGTATATAAACAGGCAGTTTTCATAGGAATAAATTAAAGCTCTCTATAGTCATATGAAAAATGTTCTAAATCACTATTGATTAGAGAAATGCAAATCAAAACAACTCTGAGGTACAACCTCACATTTATCAGATTGCCTAACATGACAAAACAGGAAAATGATAAATGTTGGAGAAGATGTGGGAAAATTGGAAAGCTAATGCATTTTTGGTGGAGTTGGGAAATGATCCAACCATTTTGGAGAGCAATTTGGAACTATGCCCAAAGGGATGTAAAAAGGTTCATACCTTTTGACCCAGCAATAGAACTTCTAGGTCTGTATCCCAAAGAGATCATAATAGGAAAAGGACCCACATGTACAAAAATATTTATAGCAGCTCTTTCTGTGGTGGCAAAGAATTGGAAATTGAGTGGATGCCTATCAATTGGGGAATGCTTGAGTAAGTTGTGGTATATGAATGTAATAGAATACTATTGTGCTATAAGAAATGATGAGAAAATACTATTGTGCTATAAGAAATGATGAGTAGGCAGAGTTTGCAAAAAACTTGGAAACACTTCTATGATCTGATGCTGAGTGAAGTGAGCAGAAACCAGGAGAACATTGTACACAGTAACAGCCATGCTGTGCAGTGGCTAACTTTGATAGACTTAACCCTTCTCAGCAATACAAGGATCTAAAACATCTCCAAAGGCATCATGATGGAAAATGCTATCCACGTCCAAAGAAAGAACTATGGATCTTGAATGCAGATTGAAGCGTACTATTTGCTATTTTTTTCTTCTGTTGGGTTTTGTTTCCTCTTTCTGGTGATTCCTCCTATTGGTTCTAATTCTTATTTACAGCATCACTAATAAGAAAATATGTTTAATAGGAATGTATATGTATAGCCTATATCAGATTGCACACTGTTTTAGGGAAGGATGTGGGAAGGGAGTAGGAGAAAAATTTAAAACTCAAAAGCTTAAGGAAGTGATTTTTGATAAAGCAAAACAAATTAATAAAAAAGTGGGAAAAAAGAAAGGACAAGTTAGCCAAAAGAAAAAAAAAGAAATAATGAGCAAATGGACTTCCAAAAAACCTGGAAAGAGTTGTATGGACTGATGCTGAGTGAAGTGAGCAGAAGCAGGAGAACATTGTATACAGTAATAGCTACATTATGCGATGAAAAACTTTAATATACTTGGCTCTTCTCAGCAATTTAAGGATCTAAAACATCTCCAAAAGTCTCATGATGGAAAATGCTATCCACATCCAGAGAGAGAACTATGAAGTTGGAATGCAGATCAAAGCATACTATTTGTTCTTTTTTTTTCTCTTCTGTTTTGTTTTGTTTCTTCTTTCTTGTGGTTCCTCCTATTGCCTCTAATTCTTCTTTGCAACATGACTAATGTGAAAATATGTTTAATAGGAATGTATATGTAGAGCCTATATCAGATTGCATGCCATCTTGGGGAGGGAAGTAGGGAGGTAGCGGGAGAAAATTTAAAACTCAAAAGCTATGGAAGTGAATGTTCAGAACTAAAAATAAATTAATTAAAAAAATAAAATTACATGGAAGGTAGTATCTATATTTGCCTTTGAACAAATAGTGTTAGAGAAGGATTTAAATAGGTGGAGATATTGAGGATGACTTTCTGGGATTTAGGGATTGTGAAAGGGGGAAGAATGGATGATCGATCAGAACCCAAAATTGTGGTATTGCACCCTTTTAAGACACTTTAGAGGTCATTTAGTACATCCCATCCTTAAACAAAATCCCCTATAAAACTTATCCAATTGTTCAGTCTCTGATTTGCTTATTCAGCTTTTGTTTTGATACCTTCAGTTAGACAGAACCTGCTTATTTCAAAGGAAATTTATTCTAGTTTGAAATAGATCTAATTGACAGGACATCTAGCTTTACATTTACCCCAAATCAGTACTTTTGAAACTTTCAGCCATTATTCCTGCTACTGCCCTTTAGAGCCAAGCAGCATACATTTAATCACTTGAACAAAATAACTCTTCAAATATTACATATGTTGCCATCTCTTTCCTCAGTATTCACTTTTCCAGGCTTAGGAACCACAGTTACTTTAACCAATTTTTATATGACATGATTGCAGTGGGAGAGCTGGTTTGGTGTTGGTAAGAATACCAAGGTCAGAGTCCTTCCAAGCAGGGCTTTATTGTCGTAAAAACAAACAGAACCAAGCAGCTCAGTATACTGGTTGGTTGGGTGGAAGGAGAATGGGCACCTGCTTATATCAGGGCTGAAGGGGCAGTGACTTATGGAAATTTGCTTTGGCATAAAATGTGCGCTATGCAAGCAAAAAAAGACTTCCACCTGTGCAGTACTGAGTCTTCCAGGTGGCTATATTGAAATAGCTACACTTTCAGTCTTGACAGACCCTTCATTACTATATTTATAAAAGGTAAATGGAAACTTTGACATCACATAAGTTACTATCAGGCATTGAGGAGTCTTGCTGTCCTTGCGTGGTCTTGGGAAAGTCCGTTGACCACAAGGTCACTGGTGATAGGGTGGGCTATGGAGTGATGAGGTTGCCTATTCAGCATGTGGGGGAAGTAGTTGTCTGATCAACATATAGGGCTAAGAATGCGGGGGAAAGGGTTGCCTAATCAGGATGTAGGGAAAGGATGGGGTCTCACTGCTCTGAGGGAAAAATAGGACATTGCTGTTCCTACTTCATGATGACAAAGCTTTGTTACATTCTAGTTGTCCTCTTCTGGGCACTCTCCAGATTCCTAATTCCTTGGCTAGAACAAACAGTTCTGGAGTATGAGAACACTGAACAATAGTTTAGAGCCAGGTTTTTGTCCTTAGTGGCCTTTTTTTTCAGTCAGTTACTTATTTAGACTGCTCTGACCCACCTATTTTTATTTATAGAAGGAAGACTAAATAATAGAACAAGTCATGCTTATTATTGTTCCTTTTTATTGTTATTAATATTTGTAATGCTGAAATTGCAATTAGAATCTCAATTTTTGGGAAACTTCTTTCATAAGCTTGGTGGCATAGCACAATAGAAAGCAAGCTGGCCTTGGAAACAGATAGTGCTAAGCTTAAATCTTACTGATGACATACTGCCTGTGTGACTCTCATCAAATCATTTAACCTCTCAGTTTTTAGTCAATTCTCTACACACACATATATATGTGTATATACATTCATACATAGGTTCACACACATATATGCACACACATATGTTTGCATGTTGTCTTACACATGTGTATATATGCATATATATGCATATGTGTGTATATGTGTATGCATGTGTATATAGGTTTGCATGTTGTCTCTTCCATTAGACTATGAAGTGCTTGAGAACAGAGACTTTTTTGGGGGGAATATTCATTATAACCCTCAGAGCAGGTACCTAGCACATAGTAGTTGCTTAATAAATGCTAGTTTCTTGATTGGCTGACATTTATATCCTTAGTGGTTTGTTCACCCTTGATCACAAAACACCTGAAATACTGTGTGCAGTTTTGAATGCCACATTTTAGAAAGGATGTTGTCACCAGAAGAAAGAAATCAAGATGGTGAGCAGATTGGCAAATATAATCTATTAAGAAACTGTTGAAGGAAGAAAGGATCTAGGGACAGTATAGGGGACAATAAGATGGAACAGTTATGCTCAAGAGTGAATATTATTGTTGTTGTTGTTGTTGTTGTTATTATTATTATCATCATCATCATTATTACCACCTGAAAGAAGAATTAGGAAGGAAGTACGGAAGAAGTTATGAAGGAAACAAGCATTTGTAATACCCATACTATGCGCCAGGGAACTGTGCTAAGCACTTTACAAATATTACCTCATTTTATCCTCACAAAAAATTCTGTTAGGTGGATATAATTATTATCTCCATTTTGCAACAAAGAAAACTGAGGCAGAGAGAGATTCAGTGACTTGCAGAGGATCATATAGTTAGTAAATTTCTGAGGTCAGATTTTAACCTAAGTCTTCCTGACTCCAGCCCCAGCCCTCGAGTCACTGTACCACAAAGCTATCTCTAATTAGGAAGAATAAATAGAATTTTCAGAAAGGCAGATGTTAGCTCAATATGAACAAAATGCCTCATTTACTAATATTTACTAATTTCTCTTCCTCCTCCTCCTCATTCTCCACCTCATCATTTTAGAAGGTCTTTAGACAGAGGCTGCAGAATTATTTGGAAGTGATTCTAGTCCAGGTATGAGTAGGACTGGGTAATCTTTGACTTCATCTAGTGAGACAGTGTTGAATATTAGAAAAGATGCTATATTTTGAGTCATTGGAGTTTGGCTTCAATCTGGAATCTCAAATTTCTCCAGATTAAAAAAGATGAGAATCCCATAATCCATCCTCTGCCCTTGTCAGATGATAAGTGGTAACACATTTTATTTAATTTTAATTAATTTTATCTCATTAAATATTACTCAATTACATGCAATTTTTAAATAATTATTTTGTTTTTAAATTTAAATTCCAAATTTCACCCCTCCTCCCACCCCAAATCCACTTTATGAGAAGGCAAACAATTTAATTTAAATCATACACGTGAAGTCATACAAAACATATTTGAATAGTAGCCATATTGCAAATGAAAACACAAATAAAATAAAACAATAAAAATAAAGTGAAAATGTGCTTCAACCTGCATTCAGAATTTATCAATTCTTTCTCTGAAGGTGTAGTATCTTAGGTCCTTAGGTCCTTCATCATAGGTCCTTTGGAATTGTCTTGGATCATTGACTTGATCAGAGAAGCTAAGTTTTTCACAGTTGGTCATCCTTACAATATTGCTCTCACTGTATACAATGTTTTCCTAGTTCTGCTCACTTTACCTTGTATCAATTCATAGAAGTCTTCCCAGGTTTTTCTGAAACCATCTTGCTCATCATTTCTTACAGCATGATAGTATTCTATCACAATCATATAACACAACTTGTTTAGCCATTCCTCATTTGAGGGGCATCCTTCGTTTTCAAATCTTTGCCATCACAAAAAGAGATATTATCAATATTTTTGTACACATAGCTCCTTTACCCACTTTATTTGATCTCTTTGGGATATATACCTATTGGTGGTATTGATGGGTCAAAGGGTATGCACAGTTTTACAACCCTTTGGTTTTAATTCCAAATTGTTTCCAGAATGGTTGGATTAGTTCAGAAGTACACCAACAGTGTATTAGTGTCCCATTTTTTTTTCCAAATCATTGCCAGCATTTGTCATTTTTCTTTTTTGCCATATTAGCTAATCTGTTAGGTTGAGGTGTGATCTCAGAGTTGTATTAATTTGCATTTCTTAACCAGTAGTGATTTAGAACATTTTTGTGTGACTATTGATAGCTTTGACTTCTTATTTTGAAAACTGCTTGTTCATATCATTTCAGAAAGAAAAGAAAACAGTTATCATTTGAAGAATGGCTTTTTTTTTGTAAATTTGGTTCAATTCCCTATATATTTGAGAAATTAGGCCTTTATCAGAGAAACTTTCTGCAACAGTTTCCTGTTTTCCTTTTTATTGAGGCTGTCTTAGTTTTATTTATGCAAAAAAATTTTGAGTTTAACAAAATCAAAATTATTTATTTTACTTCCCGTAATCCCCTCTATCTCTTGTTTGGTCATAAGCTCTCCCTTATCCATAGATACGACAGGTACATTTTTCCATACTCCTCTAATTTACTTAAACTATTACCCTTCGTGTCCAAATCACTTATCTATTTTGAACTTGGTAAATGATGTGAAGGGATGGTCAATGCTTAGTTTCTTCCAAATTGTTTTCCAGTTTTCCCAGAAATTTTTATCAAATGTTACATTCTTATCCCCAAAATTTGGATCTTTAGGTTTATCAAACAAAGGGTTATTTTGGTCTTTTATTACTGTGTATTATGTTACATTATTATGCTATTTCACCACTCTATTTCTTAGCCAGTATCAGATTAGTTTTATGATTACCACTTGGTAATATAGTTTGAAATATGAAACATCTAGCCTATATTCCTTAACTTTTTTTCATTGATTCTCTTAATATTATTGGCCTTTTTTTCTTCCTGATGAATTTTATTTCTATTTTATTGGGCTCTAGAAAAATAATTGTTTGGCAATTTGATTGATGTGGCACTGAATAGTTAAGTTAACTTAGGTAGAACTGTCATTTTTATTATATTGTCCTGGCCCTTGCATCAGCAATTAATATTTCTTCAATTTTTAGGGGCCAACTGATTTTATAAAGACAATGAAAAATTCAAACATATACAAAGGGTGATAACTAACATGGTTAGGGGAGTGCAGACCATGCCCTGTGATGACTTCTTAAAGTAAATAGAGATTTTTATCTGAAATCCTAGAGATTTTAGGATAATATATCTGCTATATCAGAGTATTTGGAGTCCTATTATATGGAGGAACTACAGGAATTACATTTATTTTGCTTGGTTCCAATCAGGAGGAACATTATAAAGAGGGAGAATTTATTTTAATCTATGGAAAATACTTAAAAAATAGATTTGCGCCAAAACGGTTTGAACATCCTTTGGACACTGAGCTCTGCATCACTGGAGATTTTCAAGTGAAAGATGATGATCGCTTTTTGGTAATGCTGTTGACAATCTTGCTTTTCAAGTCTAGATGGGGATATAATATCTCTAAGACCCCTTCCAAATTAGGATTTCTATTAATCTTTGAGATTTTGGACAAATCAGTTAACTTGCCTGGGCTTTGGTTTCCTCACCTATGTAAGTAAACTAGATGATCACTTCTAGCTTTAAAGAATGTGATACTATAGAAGTTTTGGATTCTAAGAGTTCATGATTCTGAGAGATTCCAACAATTCCTTCCTTAAATGGGACTATAATGGATTGATATCTTTATTCAGAACAGATGAAAACAAAATGAATCCAGTGCGCTCCTTTTGTACTTCTAACACTTGGTATAATTACCTTTAATCTGGCTACAGGCACAGGTACAAAGAGTACTTCACATCTGTCATCATATGCCACTTGAAAAAAATTCTTTTTGACTTGTGATTCATTTTGAATTTTCCTTCTCAATATTCTCTTGGGAAACTCCCAAATATTTCACATTAGAGTAATCCATCATTTGTTTGGTGTCAGTAATGAATTGTGTAACAAATTTGATTAACAAAGATTCTCTATGGCCACTTTAAAAAAAAGAAACCATTTTTGTAAAAATGACTCATTTATAATTTTTCCCATATCCATTTTGAATTTTAATCCCAATAACTTTTTTTTTATTTGACAGTCCTATGTGGCATTTTAATTAAAGGCTTCAAGTATGATCTAGGGTCTTAATGGAGTTTTCAGTATATGTTGTTGGATCTCACTTTTCATATAGTTCATACAGTTCCCATTTGCTTCAGAAAAAAATGGCACAATGTAATCAACTAAAGACAGATCTTGGCCTTTATTTCTGAGAAGGTACAATTGTCCAGGAGACCCTGAGAATCTCAAATCTTTCTTCTTGCTTGCTTCTTTTAACCCCCTCCTCCTTTTTTTTTGAGTGATCACTCCCACAGCCTTTCCTAATCCTGTGTTATTTGAGCTTTCATATCATGTTCTCTGTCAATTAGAGTTCATCCAAAAAGTGAATTCTGCCAGACTTATAATGGCTACAAACATTTGTTCCTCTATTAAAATGATTCTGGAATCTTTCCACTTGCCGCTTCTGTCTGAATTAATGCAGGGTTTTATGAGTTTTAAAGCTCTCCATGGTGATTCCCTGGCATGTCCAACTGATATCACTTATCCCTATACATAAGCATGTGTGGCAGTGAGTTAGTTCTGCTTTGTTACCCACCTTAAGGAAGAGAAGAGCTATATTTCTTTTTTTCTTAATTCATTGGACAATAATCTTCCCCACAAGAGTATAGTCAAGTGATCATTTAATCTAATCTTAACTTTGTTTTTCTGAGTAATTTGAGTCAAATTCATTTTTACTTTGTTCCATCATTTCAAATGTTTCTGGAATATCAGATTTAATTAATAGAAAATAAATTTTGAAGTAAAAATATCCCTTATAATCATTGACAAGGTTCAAATTGCTGCAGATAATGTGGTTTTCTGTCCACATTTTTGGCAACAAAGAATTACACATAATAAAAAATGATTCTAGCTCTTTAGAATCCCTCTTTGTTTGTTTACTTTCGATCAGGTTATTATTTTTATTATTATTTGGGTCCGTGGCTGACATTGTTTTATTTCATAATCTATGAAAATCAGTCAGAGAAAGTCAAATACACAAAATTTGTTCTGTGGGAATTGAGTGAACCACACTAACTCCATCTTGTGATTCAATTATGGATCTAGGTCATTTCTTTTTCTATTCAGTTTTGGGTTTTGTAGAATTTCTGTCTTGTAAGAAAGCTTTGTTAAATTGTGGGAATTATGAGAAAATGTTATTCCATTGTTTGAACTCAGCCCTGTATGGCTAATAAGCTGGATACCTCTACCTTTTGCTTAGAAACCTTTACCTAAGGACTTAGATTATGCTTATTAGAAACCCAGGCAGATCCAAAGATTTATGCAAGGAGTTTTCTGACAATGGTACATCTCAAGCAACCCATATGTCTTATCTTAAAACAGTCCCTATACTGGATCTGAAAACAGCCCCTGTACTGGTCAATCAATTGCTGTTTATTTGTTCTTTTGATTGGTTACAGATACATGTTGTGTAGTGGGAAACCTCTTTTTTTGATTTCAAGGAATTGCACCTATTTGCTCTCCCACTTCCAAATTCAAAAGCTTCAGATCTTTCCTCCAATTAGAAATCAGATTACCTAATCTTGAACCCTGGTTTATAAACTGTTCATTATTTTATTTTAATGCATAAAAATCTGTCTTACTCTGTATTTGGGGTCCAATGCCAAGCTGAGGAAGCCTGATACCAATATATTATGCATTTAGCATGCATTGCTTGATAATTCAATATGTTCATGAAGTTCAAACTTTTGTTTACTCAGTTTATTCAGAATTCACCTGCCACATTTGGAACAAGCAATTCTTATTGGAACATATAACTATTAGCTTATTGATTAACTTTTACCAGTCATTAGACTCACACTATGCTGAGCTTCAAGGTACTCTTTGTATTCCTTTTTCCTTTGTATTGTTTCTTTTTTTAAGTTTTTTTCCCCCCAAAGTACCTAAAGTATAATAGACTCATAAAGAATTGATTTTTAGAGTTGATTTTATTTTCAATTGTTTTGGAAATTCTTGTGTGAATATAAGCCTTTGAATGCCATCATCTGTGATAGTCATGAGGACCCAGAAACTTTTGATATTTAGAATATTTAACCTTTGACATGAATATGTCATAGGGGAGAAGAATCATTTCAGAAAGTGATTTAAAGACAAAATAATTGCTTATCTTATAATCTGTATTCTTCATTGCCAAAAAATACATTTTCTGCTCTCCATGTTCCTTAGACTTCATAATTTTCAGAATTGGCATCCATATAAGAAAATTCCTAGTAATACACACAACATAGAAACATCACAGCCATACCCATACCCAAACATCTAAGTCATGCTATTGTATTACAATGAGATTTTTGCTCCCTTACCTCTCCCCACTATAATACTGTAACTATATAAGTAGTATTGCAAGTGTTTGTAACAAACACTACTAATGTTTGTAACATGCTTTTTGCTGCTTTTATATGATGACTCTAATTTACAGATCAATGCACTTCCTTCTTTTTTTCCTAATAACATAGCTTCCCCTAACTTTCCTGTTATGTTTTCATTATAAGATATAAACTCTCTTAATAAAACATGTTATGCCAAAGCAAGCCTTAATTTGGATCATGTAGATAAGGCAAGATAATATTTAAATAAGGGTTCCATAGTATAGTGTTTATGTAGTCAATAAATTGAGACTTAATGACAAATATTTATGTAAAAGAGATTGACATGTCCTAACTGTTTTAGTTCTACCTATTATCTAAATAACTATTGTCATATCTTTTTTCTTAATAATGACCATTTAATGAACTAATGTATTGGTCTGATTTCTCTAACTGTAGCCTGATTGCTGAAAATAATGTATCATGCTTAATATCATTCAGGCTGTTGTTGTGTTTTGTAAACAAGGTAAAAGGGTCTCTTGTTGAATATACTTCTTACTACATTGTGATAAGTAAAATTCTCTATTTTATTAAAGGTTCATTTGCTCACCCCAAAACCTCACCCCAGGATTATATTTACTTTGTCAGATAAGTTATTCTTGATTTTGCTTTTTGGAATATCATATTCTAAGCTTTCATCTCTCTTATGGTAACACTTACTAAGTCTTTAGGATCCCAACTGTGACTCCTTGATACTTGAATGCTCTCTCTTTGACTGATTGTAGGAATTTCTTTTTGACCTGGAAGAGAAAGGGAGTCCAATAACTAGAGAAATTAAGAAGGCATTATACAGGAAGAGGCTATTTATAGGGCTCTTGGATGAAACTAAGCAATCCAAGAGGCAGAGTTAAGAAAAGGATTCATTCCAGATGCCAGAGACAATTGATACATAGGTATAAAGCAACAAATGACACATCAAGGACAAGTAGCAGATAATAGGAAGGCTTGGATGAAATATAGAGTGCACAAAATGGAATAATATAAAGTAAATCTCTAAACATAGATAGGCACCAGAAGATAGAAGGCTTTAAATGCCAGAGTAAGAGTATTTTTATCCATGGAGTGAAAATGAAAGAGATCAGATGGAAGATGAGAATGTAATGTTTGGCCACTTAGCTTTTGCTTGGTAAACAACTGAGGTCCAATTCTCCTTATAATTTATTCTCAGAATATCTTTGCCATTTCCCTCTCTTAATCATTCTTACCATATCACATCACACTTCAATTACCATGGCTTTAATGAAGAAGCAGCTATGCCACACTGATGTTCTAATCCTATCTTTCCTCTTTTCCAAAAGACTTCTGAGAACTTCTGGATTTCTAGGCAAATCTTGTTAGTAGGTAAATCTTCTACTTCAGTTATTCCATTGCTGCCTTAAATTGATAAGGTTAAGGCATATTAGAGTTATGATGTTGCCACTTCATTAAAAGTTTTAACTGATGTAAAACAATCACCATGTTGAAGAGGACAAAATACACAGAAACTGCCTACACTTATATTTTCTCCTTATAAAGCACAGAGAGTCTTTGTGGCCAAAAGGGGGAAAAATAACTGAAGAGATATGAAAAATCATGCCCACTTTGTCATTTCTCAATCCTCACAAGAATTACTTACATTGAGGGTATGCATAGAAAACACAGGGGAATAGGCAAGTTTCCATAGAAGATTTTATATGGCAAAACTCATCTTCCCACACATAGTTACATAGGACATATAAGACATAATATAGTATTTTAACTATATTTGTACTCCTATTAGAAAATGAACTCAATTAAGATCAGAAGCAATATTTTATCTGAACCATGATGTCCCTTCCTGTCACCATGCTTTTCAAATACTCAAATGGGTCTGTTACTTCCTTAATGTCCTAATAGTTCAGATCACCACCTATTCTTACCTCTCCAGTCTGTGTGACTCATTCACATTCTTGTATAAGTGATATAAGCCATAAGTATAAGTCATAAGTGATCTATCTGACATACTGGGACCTTTCTCAGTGTCTTTTCTTATATCAGAAGGATACCTCTGGAGCACATGAACTGTCTACACTTTTTCTCAAATGTCATTTGTAATAATTTTCAGACATAATTTCCTTATTGATACTCTTTAGAAATTTAATATTATAGATTTTATACTGAAAGAGACCTTAGAGAGCATCTAGTCTAATGCCTTCATTTTATAGATGATCATAGTGGAACTTAGAAAGGATAAGTGACTTTCCACACAGGTGGCAAATGGCAGAGACATTTGAAATCATATATACTGATTACAATCTCAGCTTTCATTCTACCTTCTAGTTCTAAATTGTAGTTCCTTACTAGTTATGTTATAGTCTGTAAGCATGCATAATATTCCTCCCCATTTAAGCGAGAGTGACGGTAATATTTGTCTTCAGATACTGCAGTGTCCAATTACTCAGTCATAGGTAGAATTTTGGTATTGAAAGAGGTATGGTCAGTACTCTCAGATCCAATATACAGGCCCTAGAGTGAACAAGGAAGTAATTTACTTGCAATGTACTGAGAGGTTCATTTTATTTTCTGCAAGGAAAAAACACACACACACACATATATGTATATGTATATATATGTATATATATACACATATGTACACACACAAGTATATATATATACATATATATGTATATAATGTATTTATATATGTATATATCTGAATTGGAGAGGAATCCAATGAGTAGTAACAGAGGAGAAGAACTGGTGAAAGCAACTTGCTTTTCAAGATCACGTCACCTTTACAGGATTGTTCTTAGAGTTATTGAATAGAGTCTCATCTGGCACTGATATTTTCCTATAGAATCATTTAAAAATATTCATTTATTATTATTTTCTCTGTATTTTTTCCATTTTTGTCACTGCTCATGACATACTTTCCATATTTGATAAGTTGCATTTTAGAATTGTAGAGAACAGCAAAGCACATTTTAGTATTGGCCTCAGAACTTGTGTTGGGTTAATAGGTTCCTACCCAGAATGGTTATCTTCTCTTGCATAGAAGTAGCAATTTACACTTCATCTAGATAGAGAGATAGTTGAATGATGCATGGGAAGCCCATCAGATTGAACTGAACTTCAATTTAGAGCAGTAGTATTAAGAAGAGACTATGATTGATAGAGGAAAAGCAATATACAGAAGAAAATATGTCTGTCGTACATTCCAGTCTTAAGTGGCTAATACAGAAGTCATAGATGATAAAAACAAAGAAGCTGCCAGTCTTCCAGAAGTACAATAAATGAAACAGAGGGAAGAGGGCTAGTCAAAGAGACCTCTGATTATACCTAAATTTGTACCATTGTTTTGGAGAGTAGATTGGGGCACTGAGAGGTTAAATGAATGACTTAACCAGTCACAGCTCCTATTTATCAGAAGCAACACTTGAATTAAGCCTTCTCTGACTCTGAGGCAGAGACAGGCTTTCTATCCAATAGCATGTTATCTCTCATGTGTTATTCACTTCAATTCATCTCAACATTCAATTCATCTCTACATAAAAAAAAAATCCCCCTGGGACCTAGCACAAAGTTTAGATAAGCCATTGTCCCCTGCTTTCATAAGAAGTCACAATCAATCCAGCACAAAGTAAGTGTAAGAGATCTCTGCAGTTTATCAATGTGGATAATGTCTCCAGAGGTGCAAATCACAAGTAACCCATACTTTCTTATCCTGTGCAACTCCATGTCCTCCCATAAATCCTTCATAAGAAGTCCACTTATCATATAAGAGTTATTTTCTAGATTTCTCACACTATGTTTATATCAATGGTTTGACCCTGGGTATTTATTCATCTCATCATGTCCCTGACATTTTCTGGTCCTATGAATTTCTTATGACATCCTTTATGTCATGTTTTCTGTGCAGGTTTTTTTTCCCCTAGTGATGTAATACAACCTGAATGTGCTCACCACCTATCTCTCTATTGTCCTTTTGTTGATCCACCATTTTAATTTTCTGAGACATAGTGTATGATTGAGAGCCATATAATATTAGCATTATATTGATATTAGAAGATAAACTTCTCTTTCATGTAAAACTTAAAGTCAGGAAAAATTTTATACAATTTCATAACAGCAATTCAGGGCTCTCTCTTAATCAATCCTGGGCCTAGATCATTGCTTTTCTCTCTCTCTCTCTCTCTCTCTCTCTCTCTCTCTCTCTCATTTCCTTCCTCTGTTCCCTCTTTCCCACTTCCTTCTTTCCTCCTCCTTTTCCCCTTTCCTTTCTTCTTCATTCTCTTTCTTTCTCCTCCCTTCCCTGTTCTCCCCCCTCTTCCTTCCTTCCTTCCTTCCTTCCTTCCTTCCTTCCTTCCTTCCTTCCCCTTGGTCTGACATAAGCCTACTGAATGCAATATTGCTTCTGCAAATGGTACCTTATTTTCTTGCCTAAGTGACTTAATTTATGCAGCTCCTGCTATACAGCAGAGGTGGCAGGATAAGCCCAGAGTGACTAATCAGGAACCCAGCCCAGTTTGCAAGGATTTTTATATAGAGAAGTGTTAACTTTGGAAAATGGGTGTTTCAAATCTCTACTGCTTGAAATAAGTTCCAATTTTTTTGTTATTTGCTAGATGTTAAGTAAATATTCTTTGCTTAACTTGAGTCAATTATTACACTTTGTTCTAAGGAAATGCAGTGGAAAGGAAAATATGGTAGTTATAGATTAACATAAATCATTACTTTTGAAGATCATAGATCTTATAGTTACAAAAAATGGGAAAAGTTAAAAACCCAGGTACTATATAATCAATTTAATTTTATTGATGATATTCAGTGCTTTGTCATATCACAAATTTCTCATCTCTCTTCTCAAAGAATGTATTTTGAAACATGATGATTCTGTGTACAACCTTTGTCCTCTTTCATTTTTTACTTATATTTTTTTCAAAATATGGTTTGTCATCCTCATATGTTCACATTTGCAAAAGTCACAGAGTATCATGGTCTATATAATGATACTTTGTTTAATTTGGTGGATCTTAGAGGGCACTTTGTAAAATTCTTCTTTTGCTTCATCTTCTTCAACAAATGTTGGAAAAAATTCTCCAATTATCTTTTTTGAATGCTTATTATGAGCACTTCCATATAAGATGATAATGTCCCATGAAATATTTTCTTTTGCTTTTCAATGCACAGTAAAACCTACTCTGTAAATATATTTATTTGTCTCATCAAAGAGAGCCCGTGAACCATCCTTTCACTTACTACCAGTTCATTTTTCTATTGATTTCATTTCTAATGAGAATATCAAGATCAATGTGATTTTTTCCTCTACTAGATTATCTATTTGTTACTTATTGACAAGAACATGCCATTTAAAGTATCAATTGTCAAGTTACAATTTATTGATGATCTAAAAATTATATCATTCAGAAACTTCTTTTTTTTCCCAACACTGTCAGTATCACTACAGATAGAAGGAGGTTTCATGGGAATGAAGACCAGTTTGTATGTTTCCCTTTATTTCACAAATTGCTATGGTAAAATAATTGTTTGTCAGGTGGACAGATTCATGCTGATGAACCATGCTGTATTTAGCTATGATGAATATTTTAAAATATATTGATCTTATTTGTTTTTGCATTGCAAGCATATTCAGATTATTCCCATTCCCTGAGATTTATCTTTTACCAAAATAAAATGATTAAGAAAATTAATGATATAGTGACCAAATTTGAAAGAACATGCAGTATTCTACATCTAGAGAATCAGCTAACCTCAATTTTAATTTAAAAAATTATGGAAATCTATTTTCTTTCCTGGTAATCCCTCAACTATTTGACAAAAAAGAGAGAAAAAAGAAAAAAAAACAAGTTTCTGTGTCAAACATGCACAGTCAAAAAATAAACTAAATTCACTCATTATCTGTAAAATAGATTATATAGATGATAAAGGAGATAGAGATAAAGATATATTTTTCACTCTGCTTCACTATGCCACTTCTATATGAGGAGGTAAATAATATGTTTAATTTTTGATCATTTGGAGTGATGGATAGTCACTGTATTTTTGAATGTTATTTTTATTAATGTCTTCTCTTTTTTACATCATCAGAGTTCCTCCCTCTCTGTATATCTTTCCTCCCCCTCCCATAAAGCCATCACAAATAGTAGTCTTCTTTAAAAAAAAAAAAGGAAAAAAATCATACAACCAACATTGGAGAAGTAAAAGTAAAAAAAGAAATGTGTGACATGTCACAAATATGGACATCCCAAATCCAAAAAAGTGTATATTGAAGATGTCCTCTTATGTCCTCAGCTGGTCATTGTATTGATTGATAATTGATCTTATAACATTAGTTCTTATAAGTCTTTCTATGCCTCTCTGAATTCAAATTTCTTATAAGACATATGTATATTCAAACAAAACAAATTCACTTAATGACTGTACACATGTCTATGTTTATATGTACAAATATATATATATATGTGTGTGTGTATGTATGTATGTGCATTGTGTATATGTGCATCTTGACTCTGAATCCATTAATCCTCTGAAATGGGATAGCATGTTTCCTACTGTTCTTATAGAATTTTGAAGAGTCATTGTATTGGTCATAGGGTTTATGGCTTTCAGTGCTGTTGATATTGTATAAATTTCTCTCCTGGTGTGTTTAATAACTTTTTGTGTATAATTCCAAATTGCTTTCTGTGCTAATTTTTAAATCCACCAATAGGTGCATTAATATGTCAGTTTTCCCACAGCTCCTACAATATTTATCATTTTATATTTTTGTCATTTTTGCTAAACTGATGTTTGAAAGGTAGAATGTCAGAATCACAATTATTTTGCTTCTTTTTCTAATTAATAGTAATTTGGAACTTTTTTTCATATGGCTATAAGTAACCTGGTGTTCTTCCCTGGAGAACTAAATGTTCATATACTTAGAACATTAATCAATTATTGAATGACTTTTTTTCTCTTAAAAATTTGAATCAGTTCCTTATTTATTTTGAAAATAAGTTCTTTATCAGAGAAACTTATTGCAATGATTTATTGAATTGTCAATTTTTTTAATGATTGCTTAAATATATTTGCTTTTACAAAAAAAAATCTTTAATTTTAACTAATCAAAGTTGTCTTTCATTTTTTATAATCCTTTCATTGTTTTTTGGTTATGGATTTTTTTTTCTTGTAGATCTGATAGGGAATTTTCTCCATGTTTTTTTTCCTAATTTGCTTGCTATGTAAGCTTTTATCTCTGTCAGTTATATACTTGATGCTTATCTCGATATAAAGTTGGTTTGAATCTAATTTCTTTTTTAACAGCTGTGTAATTTTCCCAGTAGTTTTTCATCAAACAGTGAATCTTTGTTCTACTAGTTGAGGTCTCTAGAAGAAGTGAGGTGTATCAGTGGATAGAGTGCTGGGCCTGGATTCAGGAAGACATTTTCCTGAGCTCAAATCCAGCCTCAGACACTTACTAACTATGTCACCCTGGGTAAGTTACTTAACACTGTTTGCCTCAGTTCTTCATCTGTAAAATGAGCTGGAGAAGGAAAAGGCAAAGCACTCCAGTATCTTTGCCAAGAGAACCCCCAATGGGATCCTGAAGAGTTGGACGCAACTGAAAATAAACAACAGCGACAATATGTATGTGTGTGTGTGTGTGTGTGTGTGTGTGTGTGTATTATATACATAATATATATCTATATCTCAATCTGGACATATACACATACATCTATGTGTGCATATATGTTTGTATGTGCAATTATTTCACTCAAGTCATCTTTTTTCAGCTAGTTCTGATAGTGTAGACTTAATAGATTTTCTCATGCAGCTGAAAGGCATCGTGGTGAAATCAGAAAAACATAGTTTTAAATGCTTTCTTGGAGACTTATTAACTCTGTAAATCTAGCTAATTTTCTTAAACTTCATGAACTTCAGTTTTCTTGTCTATAAAATGAAGATGTTGCTCTGAATTATCTCTGAAGTCCCTTCCAGCTCTAAATTTATACTCTATAGTGAAGCTATGATATTTTGATAACTGTGATTTTAAATAATAATCTTTAGTTTCATGTCCAATCACTTATGCTTTCTCATTTAGTAATATGAGGGGTTTAATAATATCTACTGGTAATGGTAGCAGAAAAGATAATTTCTCTTCAAGTCTAACAGGAAATTTACTTCCCTAGTGCAATATAAAGCAAGTTTCTCTGAGATAGAAAGATAGAAAGCAATCCAAAAATCATCATGGTCTTTCTAGAACAACAGGGTTGAAGTTTTTATTATTCCCCTCATTGATTAGGAAATTAAAATTATAATAGTCTTCAGGGTCATTTATTTCAAGAAACTCTGCTTCCTTAAATCATAGTATTTTGGGGAAATTGTTTGTATGCCAAAATCCATCAGAATTCCTCTATTTATCCTGAGACTATACAAATCTGAAGATTTTTAGATTTAGAGAAACAAATATACATCTTAGAGAAACAAATATACATACAGTCTTTTTGGTAGATCGTTAGAATGTCATAGATATATTACACTTTTATTATTGTCATAAAACTACATTTATATAGTATTTTCCTTTCTAAATGTGATGATCATAAAGGGAAACTAAACCTAGACAAACCAATTAAATTCCACATAATACCATGGACTGAGGGGTATTATTATAGAAAAGTAGCAGGGGCTTCTGGAAAGTAATAGGAAATTATGGAGGAAGAAAAAGCAACTAAAAGGTAACATGGAAGGCTTTTGAGCAATGACAACAACAGCAGCAGTGGTGATAGGACAAATGGATAGGAGAGTCTGTGACTGAAAGATTAGTGCCCAGAAATGTCTGAGGAAAACCCAGAGGTAGTCATCTACCAATATCGCTTCCTTTACTCCTAACTCATGAATTTATGACCCTTCTCTTGGTCAAGGAAAAACCTCTTTGCATCAACTCTAGAACTCATTCCATCACCTCACTCCAGCAGATTAACCCCTCTTTCATATCTACATTCTCATTGTCAAGTCTCTCCCTGTCTGCTGGTTGCTTCCCAACTGCTTATAAACATTCTCATCTCTATTCCATCATCAAATTAATCTTATGATCCCTGCTTGCTGTTTCCTAGAACTTATCTATTTTGTGACAAAACTCCTGGAAAAAAATAAGCAAAAATGGGTATACATGTTTCTTCTCTCACACTCTTATAATTATGCAGTCTGGCTTCTGATCAAAATCAACTAAATCTTTCAATTGAAACTGCTTCCTTTAAAGTTATCAACAATCTCTTAGTAAATCTCACAGCCATTCCTTCATCTTTCTTGACCTCTCCTTAGTCTTTGGTACTGTTGTTCCTTCTCTTCTCCAGTATACTGTCTTCCCTTTGGTTTTTCATAACAATGATCTCTTTATAATCATTTACATACCTGATCAGTCTTTAGTCTACTTTGCCTGTGCTTCATTCATATTATGCTCACTAACTGTGAGCTGTCCTAGGTTATCCTCTCTTCTCCTTCTGTACTATATCAATTAACAATATCATTAGCTTCCATAGTCCAATCATTGACTATGTAGATGATTATCAGAACTACTCATCCAACCCAACCTTTCTCACAATTTCTAGTTTTATATTGCCAAGTTACAATTAGATATCTCAAAATGAATATTCTATGGACACATTAAACTCAACATGTCCAAAACAGAATGTGTTATTTTTCCCTTTGAAAATTTCCCATTTCTCTATCACAGCTATTGAACAAAATGCTTTCCTGTTAATAATCCAAACTCAAAATTTAAATGTTATCTTTCATGCCTCACTCTCACCTCTCCCACATCCAATCAGTTTTCAAGTCCTATATTTACCTATGCTACATCTCTTCTCTCCTCTGACACTGCCTCTTGAAATAACCTTATCATCTCTCTCTCTCTCTCTCTCTCTCTCTCTCTCTCTCTCTCTCTCTCTCTCTCTCTCTCTCTCTCACTCTCTCCATCTGTCTCATATCTCTCCTCAGTACAACACATCCCAAACTCGTCTGTCAAATTTATTTTCCTAAACTACATTAAGCCCATTCTATAAACTCTAGATGACTCACTTTGGAGGAGGATCAAATCTAAAATCTTTCATTTGACTTGTAATGTCCTTCACAACCTCACTTTTCCCTACCTTTCCAGTCTTTTTTAGACTTTCCTCCATTACACATGCTTTATGATTCAATGACATTTCCCTTTTTGCTGTTATTCACACATGACACACTATTTTCTTACTTTGTGACTTTTCACTGGCTCTCCCATGCTCAGAATTCTCTCATTTCTTATCCATACCTCTTGGCTTCTTCCAAGACTCAGATCACATTCCACTTTTTGTAAGAGTCCTTTCTAGTCTCTCTCAATGCTGGTTCCATCCCTCTGAGATTACCTCCTATCTATATCATACACATTGCGTGTTATCTACTTCATGTTAAGTTTATTTTGTTTTGTTTGTTATCTCTTCCTTCAAAATGTGAGCTCCTTGAGGAGAAGGAATATTGATTGCCTTTCTCTGTATCCACAGCATTTAACGCAGTTCCTGTACATAGTAAACACTTATTTGATACTTGTTTTTGTTGTTGCTTGACCCCATGGAAAATCAGGAGAGTGGCAGAATTTGTTGTGATATCATTTGAATCATGTCTGACTCTTTGTGACCCCATTTGGAGTTTTCTTAACAAAGATACTGGAGTGGTTTACTATGTCCTTCTCTAGCTCATTGTATAGATGAGGAACTCAGACAAACAGGGTTAAGCCCAGGTCACACAACTAGTGTGTCTGAGGTCAGATTTGAACTCATAAAGATGAGTCTTTCTGATTCTAAGCCTGGTACTCTATCTATTGTACCACCTAGCTGCCCCAGAATTGTGAACAGGAGACATAAAATCCATATATACCATGGGACACATCTTGCAATGCACAGAAGATATTAAGACTTTTCCTATTTGTATTCAGGGTTTTTTTATTTTTATTTTTTATCAATGTGACCCACCAACTCACTCAAACACTTACTTAGATGTGGGATAAATTACTATTGCCTTTACAAATGAAGGGGAATGCTTTGTAATCCTGAACACACTAATTTCAAATGTCTTGGCAGCCTTGGTTGCTTGCAGGAAGAAAGTGAATACCCATAGAAGAAAGCTAAAATAAACCAATTTCAAATGTTCAAAGGTAAAACTTCAAGTTTGGAAATGAGTGAAAATGTTTAGCTATTAAGAAGGACTACATCATTTAACCAAATTTTTTATAAGCTTTGAGCTTTGTCTATGGCTAGATTATACCTGGATTTTTGCAAAGCATAAGAAAAACTTTCCTATGGTACATTTGTGGATAATATGGATGAGTTGATGACTCACATTTATCTTTATTTGGCTTTACAAACTGCTTTACATATATTACCTCATATGCAATTCACAACCATAGCAATGATCTTGAATTCATTTATTTCTTTTCACAAAGCTGCTAGTACTTAGCCTATAGTCTTCCGTTTAACTTCAACTGCTACAATGTTTGGGTACTCCATTTTATATACTCAGGTCTTCACAAACATACTCTCTCATTTTCATTCTCATCAACATCATAAATTAATACATTTTTACCTTCACTAGACCTGAGAAACACACAAGTATTGTTATGCCCTTAATCTTCCTGTCACTGGTAAGTTTTCTTCTTCCATGATAAACAACTCTGAACTTCCTCTATATGATAATAACTCTCTACCCTTTTAACACTCCATGTATTTAATTCTCCCTATATCTAATTTGCATCCTCTATGTGAACTCTAGTTAATCCACCACTCCAAGCTCTAATCTAACTGTACCCTCCTGGTTAACATTCAAGTTCCAGTAAATATTGTTTTCAGCTTTTAATTTTTAACCCTATTGATGATTAGAAATTTCAAAATCCCAACCCTAAGTTATCCCCACCAACTGTTCTTTTTCTACTCTCATTGCTAAATTGTACTGCAGGAAGTGACTTACCCATATTACATGTTGATTTTAATTACAATAAGGCAATTTCTTTATTCTTCTCCAATTGGCACTCTTATACTCCTCAGATTGGCTAATCAAAACTTTTTTGTTCTCCTCAACCACTACCTACAACAACTCTTTTTTTTTTTCTTGTAGCAGAGGGCTTACCTTAATCATTCCTAAGAAAATAAGAAGTATTTTCTTAATTTTCTCTTTTTTCACTATTCTGTGCCTCAAAAACCATCTCTTTTTGTCTTTTCCTTCATTTTAGGATCTACAAAAGGTTTGTTATTCTCCTCACACACTTTACTGATTCCCTCGATCCCATCAGGTGATATCTGCCCTAATATATTTCTTTCTCACATGCCTTTTTCTCTAATTTTCAATCTCTCTGATATTTTAACTACCAATGGATTATACCATTTTTATTTCTGCACATTTTTCCAATCCCAAAAACTCAAGAGAAAGGAAATATACAGCTCATATAAATTAACTAATCCTGAATGTGAAAGTTAAGAAAACAAAATCATCATGCAAGGTAAAAACCTCATAAATCAATACCAAGGAACATTAATACTTGTTATGAAAAGAAAGAAGCAGGGATGGTGAAGGAAAGGGAGGGAGATAAAGGTAGAGGATACAAGCATGATTGAAGCCATGTCCAAAACATGGATTTGTAGTTTTTAGTGGAATAAGCTTTAGTCCTGAGAGAAAGGGACTATTAACTTACCTTGGAGGCAGTTCACTACCCCAATATAAGATTTCCAAAGGTCTCTGGACACCTACAAATAAAGGTCTATAAAACATTGGAAACAAAATGACAAGAGAGTGAGATGTCAAAGATAAATTACATGAAATACTGAGAAACTTAGAAAAACTCAAAAGAGAAAAGTAGGATCCAAACAAATACCTAGGTAACAAGGAGAAAAACAGTGGACAGGATCACAAAACCAACAGAAGGAATGTAGAAAACCTCAAAGAGAAGCCAAAGCATTTTTTCAGAAGTATGTTATGGAGGAAAAAAATGAACTAATATTTTTGAGAAAAAAGAGAATCATTGTATCCAAAGTTACCATGGAACAATTAAAAGAATCTAAAAATAATTAAAAAAATAAAATGCTTAAGAAGAAATTCATATAACATTTTGTCCAGAAATAAAATATTTAAATCAGAGTAGAGAGAGAAAATATGAGAATATTTCAGAATGTCCAATTTTAAGAGTTTTTTTAACAGAACAGAAGCAATTCAGCAGTAGTAAAAACAAAACAAAACACCTCATGAAATCTATACAAGTTAAATTTACTGACAATGATGACTTGATACACTTAGAAAACTTAAGCGTATTGGTTTTCCCTGAACCCCATGATTAAAAAAATGTTTTAAATTTCCACATTCACATACAATTGAAGAAAATTTTCCAGAAGTTTTAGAAACTAACTACAAATTATTGATAGAGTGAATCCAGAGATCATTACTAGAAGACAAGATATGGAATCCAACTCAATTCTCAAGTCGTGAAACATTTTAATTTGAAAATTTCAATAAAAAGCACATTTTTTAAAAAAAAGAAGACAGAATAAAGGGCTTTAATTGTGAAGAAAAGGCAATTTGAATAACTCAGGATTATTCCACATCCAAAGGGAAGCAAAGTAAAAATTATAATAACATATTTGAAAAGAGCCAAGTTCAAACCATAACCCAGAAGTAAAATTAATATTCTGCCAACTTTTTACTAATGATTAATAAAAAGACTAGCAATTTGATAGTTTATGACTTGCAATTGTTTTACTTTGTGATAATCTTATCTTTTGATTTATTAAGGACTCTACACCTTGCCAAGGTTGTGAAAGATCCATGAATTTAGTAATTTCTTTTTCTGACACTTCATCTTCAGGTTACACAAACATCTTCACCATATTTTGTCACATTGTGGAAAATTGTGGTCTAATACAAATAACCTCTATTTGTTTTTTGGGGGGGTGAGGCAATCAAGGTTAAGTCACTTGCGCAGGGTCACACAACTACTAAGTGTCAAGTGTCTAAGACCAGATTTGAACTCAGGTCCTCCTGACTCCAGGACTAATTCTCTATTCACTTTGCCACCCAGCTGCCCTGATTTCTATTATTTTTTAAAGATTCTCTAAGTTATCGTTGTAAAACAGGGAATCTTTCTTTAGGAAATTTAAGTTTTAGTTTTATGGAATATTTGTTTGTTTAGTTTGATAGGGTTTTTTTGCTAGAATTGTATTTACATAATTTGAATCTATATTCATTAGTGACATAATTCCCCTTTTTTGTTCATGAGACAAATATGCACTAAACTTAAATCAAAGAAGGATAAAGTTAGTTTGGTGAAAAAAAATGTTATTTTTGATTTGTTAAATTACATTACATAGAATGAGTATTATAGGACATTTAGTAATATGGGAGGTAGGATTTCAATCCAGATCTCACCGGCATCTAGGCACTACACTATGCTGAATGTCTTGTTTCCATCTTAAATCAACATTCAACTGACAGAACTAGAGAATGAAGGTGAACTGGTAAATATTAATTTGGAGGTCAGTTTCTAATGCTGTGCATAAGTATTCATTATTTTTGTTAGTGGCTTAGAATTGAATTAAATTAAATTCAAAGAAACTATGGATTATGTGATTATCAGATTTATAGAGGACAAAAAATTGTGAGGGACAGTTAATGTGAATTATAAAGTCAGAATCTAAAAATATATCCATAGGAAAGAAAAGGGGTTGGCAAACCACAGCACATGGGCAAAATCAGATATGCTTGTTTTCGTACATCCAATAAGCTTAAGAGTTGTTTTTTTTTTACATTTTTAATAGAGTTTTGTTGTATTTAAAATGTAAAAAAAAAATGAACTCATGAGACATTAAGGGGTATTAAGGGGTATTAAGAATAATTTGTCCATAGTGAACATTTAATGAAACCTGAACTAGACTAATGGACTGAATTTATGATAATATTATAAAAAATGAATATAAACTCCCACTCTTGAGTTTCAAAAATAAATTTTTAAAATATAGGATGGGGGTAGGCCTTACTAATTCACAGAGTTTATAAAACTAAAAACAAATAATCTTTGAGTTATAGTGAACAACAAGGTTACTATGAGTTACCAATGTAATGCAGTCACTCCAAAAACATGTATAATTTTCGGGTAAATTAAGAGATTCAAGGTACTTGGAATTATATAGGGTATAATTATTTGGATCTCTTCTATACCAGTTCTGGAGTATTGTATTCATATCTTGGCCCTACCTTTTAGAAATGATATTACAAATAATAAAGCTGTGTGTCTAACCAGAGTAAAAAATAAGAATGACCAAAAATAAGAAGACCAAAAAACCATTTCATATGAAAAATGGTTAAAGGAATTAGTAATTTTTAGTTTAGAGGAGAAAAGATTTATGGGAAAAATAGTTTCTTTTTTCAAATACATGAAATATTTTTCTATGTAAGAAAGATTACATTTTCTCTTAATTTTTTGGTCACAGAGGAAGAAAAATAAGCATAATATGTAGAAATCAAAGAAATATATATTTAGGCTTGATGGAAGGACAACAAACCACAAACAAAATCAGTAACAAACAATAACAATCAATAATCAACAACAACAATGTCAATCCAAATAATTATGATTTACCAGATTTGATGAATTTTAGATATCACAGATTTAGAACTGGAAGGGAACTCAGAAGACATCTAGTCCATTATCCTCATTTTACAGATGAAGAAGGTAAACCCCAAAGGGGGTAAATAGCTTACCCAGTGTGACACATATAGTTAACAATCGAAGATTTAGACCTGAGTTATTTGATACCAAATCTAGCTCTATTTCCACTGCACCCTACTTATGGACTTTTTGAGTTTCCTCTAATGGAAGTTCTCAATTCGTTCTAGAAGTAGATGACTACTTTTTTGACAGTGCTGAGTGGTAGGACTTAGGTATCAAAAGGATTCACTGGTGATCTGTGATACCCTGAAGGCTGAGATAAATTGTTTCTGTTTCAATTGAGGCTACTTGGAAAGCCAAGAGCTCCCCAATATGTGACACCCAATAGGATTATTCTGCTGGCAAAATTTGCCTTCTAAATCAGAATTTTGTAGATATCATTAGCATAATTTTTGTTAATTTTATAAACCATAGCTGTTTCTTCGGATGTTGTTTGCTCCAAGCTCACCAGTTTCTCTGATTCTCTGTTTCTGCTCAGCAGCCATAGATCCATCTGTTCTTCCTGTCATTCTCCCCTATAATCCCTGATATTTCTGTTTTGCTGCTGTAATGAGTAATGTTGATTCTATCTCAGTACCACCTTGTCCCTGACATTGGCTTGAAATATTAAATAATCTCCCTGGGTAACAATCCTATCTAGTTAGCCTCAACAAGTATCCCTAGTCCTAAAACTCTCCTGGGAAACTCACTAGCTATGTTATCATAGACGAGTCACTTAGCTTCTCTGAGACTCTCCTCAAAAGTAAAGGAGAGGCAGTATGGAGTAGTAGAAAGTGTGCTGCACTTGTAGTCAGAAAAGCCCAGTATGTGAATACTGGCTCTCATGCTTATTAACTATGTGATGGTAGTGAAGTTACTTAGATTTTTGACCCTTGTTTGCTTATTTGCAAAACAGGATAAATATGTATAACCTTCCTGACAAGGTTGTGAGAATCAAGTGACATAACACAAACCATAAATGCTGATGACTCATTGTTGAATAAATGTCTTTACCTTGCAATCTCAAAACATTACATTAAGGTGAGTTATTCATTATATTTTTACATACCTATTGCATAAACCTGCTAGTATGATATTCCCTGCCCTTCACCCTTGTATTAAAGTCTTGAAACTCAAGGATGTTAAGCCTCACTGAACCCTACTAGTCTCAAGCACTTTATTGTCAATTCTGCCTCCCATTTTTTTCTATGCTCATGCAATTTTCCACGTTACATTCATAGTTTGTCTTCCCTCCCTAAGCTAATTACTGTGCATTTGTCCCTTACTTCTTTGACTTCTCAAGGTTATTTTAAATTTAAATCATAATGGAAAAAGCTAACTATCCCACCTATTCTGATGTCATTGGCAAAATTAATGAGTATTCTCTCTATTCTATCACTCTTTCAATAATTTATAAACTCCTTTACTTTAAATAGCTTTCTTTGTAAAGTATCTGAGCTTATTCAGAACTTATTTAAGACTATGATCAATTTATATGCAATCATTTGAAATGCATCAGGACATATATTTTATTGTTTATTTAGTTTTATATTCAACTAAACACAAAATCAAGCACTTCCTATATATGAAGAACACACAAAAATTGTATTATGAAATGATGAATTCTATTCCATACCACTTCCTTTAAATATACATATATTCATATACATGTGTATTATATTATACATACATATATATATATACACACACACACATAGACACATATACATCTTTCTCTCTGTCTTAATCCTACATATTACTTTCAAAACTCACCAGTTTGTCTATGTTTCCTTATAAAGTTCCTTCAGGTTTCTTCCTTGATTTATTTTTTTTTTCAAGTTCAATGTCTCTTTTTTTGCACCATTATTACTAACCCTCTTTTTCCATCCCGTTGCCTCCCAAATCTGTTTAAAAACTGAGGGAGGGAAAAAAAGGCCTAGTATAACAAAGAAATATAGTTAAGCAAAATGAATCCACATATTGATTGTATCTAAAATTGAATTTATTTTTCTGTATCTTGAATCCATCTGCTCCCTTTCTGTCAGGAGATAAATTATTTGTTTCATCACAGATCTTTTGGAGATATGGTTAAGCAACACTTTGATCAGACTACTTAAGACTTTAAAAGTTATTTGGTTTCATAATGTGGTTGTTCTCATACAAACCATTGCCCTGGTTCTTCTCATTTCATTTTTCCATCATTTAATATTACACAGAAGTCTCTGAAATTGCTTCTTTCATCATTTCTAACAGCACATTAGTAATCCATTACATTCATATACCACAATTTGTTCAGTAATAGTCTCCAGTTAGTGGGCACCCCTCTGAGATTTGAGTTCTTTTCTTTTCTTCCTTTTTTTCTGTATTAAGCCCTCCTTCAGATCCAGAAACTTTATTTTGCTCATGAATAATACCTCTCCTATATTATTCTCTCTCAACACCCTTCATCACTTCTTGGTCCCCCACTGAGTTTGATATATTTCTACACTGAGATGTGGTGTGTGTGTGCATGTGTGTGTGTGTGTGTATTTGTATTCAACTCTGTTTTGTTGGTTTCAGAAAAGACTGTTGTTGACTTCATTCATGCTCCTCTCAATCCTTCTAATCCTTCTTTCATGTTTTTATAATTTTTCTATGCCCTAGTTATGGAAGATAGCAAATTTCATCCCCTCATCCTCCTTTTAGATTAGTACAATTATTTTGCCATCCCTTTTCATTCCTTTCTTGTAACCATAAGAGAATGACCAAACAATCTCCAGGTCTTTAAAAAATCCTGAAAACTCCCTTAATTCCCTTTGAAGTTATTAATGTACTGAAGGAACTAATCTTTTTTTCTTTCTCTATGAGAATGTTAACACTACAGCATCATATTGTCCTTCTAATTACTCAAATAAGTTTACCTAATTAGGTTTCTCTTGACTTGTGTTTTTAATTCTAATGTTATCTCTCTTCTTTTCATCATAAATATTTGAAAGTGCTCTATTTAATTAAAGGGTTTTCCCCCTTTGGAATTATATTAAACTCTGTAGGACAATTTATTCTTGATTATAAGCTTACAGATTTTGCCTTTAAGTAGTACTAATGTTCCAAATCTTCCTCTTATTGAAAATGGAATCTGTCCAGTGTTATGTGATCTTCATTTTGGTTGCTTGATATTTGGCCTACTTTCTGGCTCTTTAGAGTATTTTTTTATTTGATTTAGAAAGTCTACATTTTGGCATTGCTGAATTTTTGCTTTTGGGAATTCTTTCAGGAAGGAGGTAATTAAGGATTATTTTAGTCTTTACATTGCCTTCTGGTTCAAGTAGATACATGTAATTTTAATTTATGATTTTTTGATAATTTCCATTTTTTTAAATCATGGTTTTCAGGGAGTCCAGTGATCCTTAGATGATATCTTCTTTAACTGTTTGTTAAGTCAGTTGTTTTTCATATCACAAATTTTAAATTTTCTAATATTTTCAGGCTTTTTTCCCTAAAATTTCTTGCAGTTTACATAAGTTATTGATTTTTGTTTGGTCTGATGGAACTTTAGGGAGTCCATTACTTGATTAAGTTTTTACCACTTTTTCAATTCAAGCTGTTTATTCTACTTGCAATTGTTTACCTAAGAGCTTTCAGTTAATTATTTCTCCTTTGGGTTATTAATTCTAGGTATTCAAGTAGTCTTTATAGGAAAAGAACAACCTTTTTTTTCTTTGAATGTCTGCTTATGTTTGCTATGGAGATAGATGTATAAACCTTTTTTAATATTAGTTGCTATTTTTAGTGTGCTCAACTAACCCGGTTTAGTTACTGAGTTGTGATTTAATTCCAGGACCAGTATCTACTTTCTGCTGAACTTTTAGGTGGGATGGACAGACTGGCTTGATTTCAACCTGGATCACCTAGGTTCCTATGATGACCTTAACTTCTTTGGGTCTGATACCCCAGAGACACTCTGAACCTTTGATGTTCAGTTTGAGATATTAAATGAGTTCTCTGATGTCTCAGGAAAACTTATTAGGAATGTCAGAGTCTTTTGGTACCTAGGCTGCTCTGTCAGGATTCTGCTATGTGGCACTAGTTGCTAGTACTTCCAAGATCCATGCTATCATGATAATTTCCAGTGCCTGGCCTCACACTGACTTTGCTGATAGCTCCCTTTCCTATTTCCTGTCAGCTTCTGTTTGGTTTTTTGTGTACTTCTGGTGTGTAAGAATTACCTGAATTTCTTTTTTTTTGCACTTAATAGTATTTTATTTTACTTTTCCAATTACATATAAAGATAGTTTCCACCATTCATTTTTCTAAAATTTTGAGTTCCAAATTTTTCTCTCTCCCTTCGTTCCCACCCACTTCCCCAGAACAACAAGGAATCTGATATAAGTTATACATGTACAATCATGTTAAACATATTTCTACATGAGTCATGTTTTGAAAGAAAAATCAGAACAAAAGGAAAAAAATCATGAAAAACGAAAAACAAAAAAAGTGAAAATAGTATGCTTTGATCTGTATTCAGACTCCATAGTTCTTTCTCTGGATATAACTAGCATTTTCTATCATGAGTCTTTTGGAATTGTCTTGGATCATTGCATTGCTAAGAAGAGCTAAGGCTATTATAGTTAATCATCATACAAGGTTGCTGTAACTGTGTACAATGTTCTCTTGGTTCTACTCATTTCATGTAATATCTGTTCATGTAAGTATTTCCAGGGTTTTTTTTTCTGAAATATGCTTATTCATTTCTTATAGAACAATATTATTCCATTACATTCATATACCATAACTTGTTCAGTCATTCCTCAATTTATGGGCAACCCTTCAATTTCTAATTTTTGCCACCACTAAAAGAGATGCTATCAATGTTTTTAGTATCTGATTTCTTGAATTTTACTTAGTCTGCTACACTTTTTCAGGGTTTTTTTTTCTGTCCTCAGTATGGCAAAGCTAGAGATTCTCTTCCTCTGTTTGGACAAGTATGTAGGCAAGAAATCCATCTTTCTTGTTTACTAAATAGAGGAATTTTCTCCTTCAAGGCCTTCAAAGAACCTTGACTATATACAAATCACAATTTGCATCATTATATACATAATTGTGCACATATTTTATCTTTCTGTCAATGGTAACTTCACTGAGGAATTTTGGTAAAATGCCTGGTGTTTGTATCTGCAATGTCTGTCATGGTACTTCGCACATAGTAGTTGGTGAACAAGTTGTGGTATATGATTGTGATGCAATGCTACTGTGTTATAAGAAATTATGAGCTCAATGATCTCAGAAAAATTTGGAAAGTTTTATACAAAATAATGAAGAGTGAAATGAGCAGAACCAAGAGAACATTATATACAAAAGCAGTAATATTGCTTTAAGGATGACTTTGAGTGAATAACTTATTTTGACTATTATAAATACCTAAATTAACTATAAAGGACATACAAAGAAAGATGCTATCTTCATGCAGAGAAAGAACTGATAAATAGGAGTTCATATAGAATGATATGAGATATATATGAATATATGTGTATATATATATATGTATGCATGTGTATATACATATGTATATGTATATGTGTACACATTCACATATGTGTAATGATGGCCATCTATAGGTCATGATGTGGGAAAGGAAGAAAAAAAGGAAAAAAAAGAAATTTAGAAGTTAACTTTGTTATATATTTAAAAGGCATAATAAGTTGTGCATGGTAGATTCTCACTTTCATGTGCAATCATCTTTTTTATTTCACCATGTTATAGAAATGCTTATTTTGTTCCATAAATTAAGAACAAAAAATTTAAGGTGAATGTTCCTTGAATTGAATTTACTAAAATAACAAAGCTTAAATATACTAAGATATTACTGTGTTTTCCTGTTTCTTCCAGGAGACATCATCACATTGTTATGTTACCCTAAACCTGATTCTTATCCAAATTTCTTGATTCTATTGAGGCTGCCACCATAGTACCAATCATTGAGTTTTACAACCTTGCAGTAAACTTTAATTTTTCTGTCTGTTTAACCTCATGTTTGATCAATTGTCAAATCATGTGGATTCTACTTCAACAATATCTCTTCTTTCCTTTCCCTTCTGTCCACTGACATAATCTCTAACCTGGATAATCAAGAGCCCTTCTAATTATCTATGACAAAAGTTCCTAATTGGTTGCCCTGTTTCCATTCTCTTCTCTTTCTAATCCATTGTCTAAAACAGCTTCCAAAATAATCTTCCTAAAGGATAGATCTTTCTGTATTATCTCCATATTCAAGCCTGTTCAAGACTCTCCAATGACTCCCTATTGCCTCTACTATGAAATATGCATTCCTCATTTTTACAGATAATGATCTTCACAGACTGGATACAAGTTTTCTTTTCCTATTAATTTCATATTATTTCTCTTGACACACTCTACATTCTAACCATATTAATATAATTTCTATTCACCAAACTTGGCATTCCATCTGTCATGCCTCATTATCTTTTCACAGGCTGCCATATATTTGTAATGCTTATTTTCCTCACCTCCTTTTCTTAACATCATTAGTTCATTTTAAGGCTCAACTCAGTTTTCATCTCTAAGGACAAGCTTTTACAGATCTGCCTAATTAGTACTCTCTAGTAGTCTTCAAACCAATTTTCATTTACTTATTTGTAGATATAGTTTATTTTCCTTTCTTTCTTTTCCTTTTTTTCCTTTTCCCCAGTACCTTACACATAGCAGGAAATTAATGAGTGCTTGTTAATTGATGATAATAAAAACTTATAATGAGGGAATTTTGAAAAGTCTCTTTCCTAAAGAATTTACACAATGACAGGAGGACAGATACAAGAACTCCTCAGTCAAATGAAAAAAAATCTATCTTCTGTGAGCATCTCCCACTCCCTACCTTTTTTTTTGAATGACCTTCTATTCAAGTACTGATCTTGCCTAAAAATATTTAGTTGATCTGATCTGACAAAAGATCACAGAGGCTTGAGGTAGTATAGCTCTAGACTATAGTGATGAATGCAAAAAGATAGACTCTTAAAGAGCTATAGAACCACGTACATGTGTTAGATTTATTTCACAGAAATAGAGCTTGTGGTTCTCATCTGAGAGAATTTTTTTATATAATACTACTCTATCTCAAGTTGCCTAACTAGTAAAAAAAATAAATACAATTTGAACAAAATACCTTCTTGACAACTGAACCAGCAATCTTTTTTCTTTTTTATAGTCATGATCAATCTTATGAGTATATCAGCATCCCAATCATTTTTAATGTGAAATGCCTCTTCTTTCATTTGCATACAGACTTTTTTTCTCAGTCTTCTCTGCTCTCACAAAAAGGCACAGAAGAACATTTTCTATGTAAGTTTTTCACTTTAACCTTTTGCTTCTTCCTTGTCCAGATGACAGAAAGCAATTTCACTAAGTGCTAAACATAATCAGTCTGCATTCGCACATGAACCTCTGGGTATGCTATATAGCCCATCTCACAGGGAATCCATATTTCCTTTCTTCTTTAGAAAGCACGCTGCCCCATCATTGTTGTGTGACTCTCATGCTCAATTATGATTGAATCTCATATTTTTTTTGAACCCAGCTCCTTTCACCTTTATGGTAAGTGGAAAGCAAGGTAGAGCTTTCACATTTCAAAGGATACTTGTGCTCTGTTACCAAAACCAAAAGAAAGGAAAGACAGCAGAGAGCAGGGAATTAAAATATTTCTAGGACAGAAAAGATAGAAGATAAATTTTTTTCAGTTATAAATAGGTCATGAAGACATGCTAATGAATTAAAGTGTGATACATACTAAGTCACTTTTCCATTTCTTCAAATGGAAAACTTTTAAGCCTATGGAAAATGCCACACATACATGCATATTGATCATAGAATTAAAATCTGGAAAGGATTTTAGTGCTCATCTACTCTAACCCTCCCTCTCATTTTACAGATGAGGCTCATGTGGCTTATGAATTGACCAAGGTAACATAATAAGCAATATTTGTGATTTGAACCCAGGTATCCTGACTGCAAATACAAATTTTTTTCCAACTATCTTATGTAGTTTGTATATGCATTCAGTATATTCACATATTAGCATATTTATATAAAATACATGTACTACAACCTGATCCCTCTAGGCTCACAAGCTAAAAAACTGCTGTACCCTGTCTTTCTGCTGGCTCCACTGTTCCAGGAAAAATCCTGGGGTGGTAAAAAAACCTAGGTTTTACAAGGTCAATAAGGGAAAGTGAAAGTGCCTTACTGCTTACTCTGCCATCTTGGCTCTCAGAAGTACCCTTTTTCTGGTTTCTACTTGAACTCAGACTCCTGCCTCTGCCTCAGCTATTATAGGTGAGCTTTCACCCTACATTGACAGAAACAAAGCATCATGTAGCTTCTCGGCCAGCTGAAAACATTGCTACTTTTTGCTACTGCTCATTTTCCAGGCCTTCTGTATATCTATTGTTCTACAATTATAATGTAAAACCTTTGGAGATGGGAAATGTATTCCTTCCTTATATTTTTATCTATAGCACTTACCATGGTGCCTAGAACATAAAGTTTCATAAATTTGTTTTCATTCAGGTTGTTTATTTCAAATCCAATACTCTTTCCCTTAAATAACATTGCTTATGTTATTTGATATGTAAAAAAAGTTGTAGTTGTAAAGTACTCTGTAGGTATAAAACATTACTATTATAACATTAATGGTAGTATAATAAAAAAGAATATATTGTTATTTGTAGTTCAGTTGTTTCACTCATGTCTGACTCTTTATGACCACATTTAGAGTTTCCTTGGCAAAGATACTAAAGTGGTTTGCTATTTCCTTCTGTAGCTCATTTGATAGATGAGGAAACTGAGGCAAACAAGGTTAAGTGATTTGCCCAGGGTTACACAACTAGTAAGTGTCTGAGGATAGATTTGAACTCATGAAGATGAGTTCAAAGCCCAGTGCTCTATCCACTGTGCAGCTTAACAATTCCAAAAATGTATTGACCTCCTACTTTATACTCTGCTCTGTATTATAGGAAAAGCATAAAACATACATCCTATCTCCTCAAGGAGCTTACCATCTCCTGGGAGAGAAAAAATTAGTACACATGAAACATTTGTTCTCTGTATTGATGTATCTCACTACTGTCAGCATTGGTTATCAACTATTAAAACTGTCTCATACATAGAGTTGTGATCAGCGCTAAGAATGCCTTTCAAAGGTGGGAATCCTGACATAAAGAAATTCCTATAATCTCATCTAACTTTTACAGAATTGTAAATTAATAACAAAAAAAATACATCAGACTGAAAACCAATTTACAACTGACAAAAATGCCATCTATGTAATTATAGAAGTACATATGTTTTACTTCATATTCTTGAACAATAAAATATGTGAGCAAAAAATAGTGGCACTTTATAGCACTCACAAAGCTAACTTCAATTTAGCTATCATCCTTTGTCTAGATTTAATTGAAGCTTGTGTAATTTTATTTTCTACTATACATGAGCTAAAAAATTTTTCCTAGGCATCTGAAAAGATAGAATTTGAGTAATTTTGTTTAGTTCAGTATTGTGAAAAATTTGATTCTAATCATGTGGCTATTCATTTTAGTGATAAGGATTTCAACTATTCCGTGTCATAGTAGATGTTTTTATTGTCCAAGAGGAAACAAAAAGAATCAACATATTATAAGACTCTCTGACAGGTCCTGTAAATCTGTTTTCCTGAGGATCAGAGAGGCATAATTCACTTTATGATACTAGCACAGCTTTCAAACAATCTGTAACACTGTCATAAGAAATGATGCTTGAATAATACTTTAGTAAGGCAATGTTTAATTGTATTGTGCATTATTCAGCACTATATTGTAGTATACATATGTTATATAAATATGCTAAGATGTGAATATACATAATGTATATATAAACAGCATAATGTAGTTGAAAAAAATCTGAATTTCATATCATTACTAAACATACATGCATCCATATATTGGTATAGCATCCAGATTCTTAGAGGAGAAGTTATAAGAGTTACAGGAAGAACAGACAGCAAAACTATACTAGTGGGGCACCTTAAACTCCCCCTCTCTGAACTAGATAAATCTAACCACAAAATAAACAGGAAAGTAGTTAAGGAAATGAATAGAATTTTAGAAAAGTTACATATGTTAGACTTATCACAGGAATAATACACTGTGACCAGACAGGATTTATACCAGGAATGCAGAGGTGGTTCAATATTAGGAAAACTATCAGCATAATTGATCATATCAACAACCAAAGCAACAGAAAATGTATGATGATTTCAATACATGCAGAACAAACTTTTGACAAATAAAACAACCTATTCCTATTAAAACACTAAAGTGTGTAGGAATAAATGGAGCATTCCTTAAAATGATAAGTAGCAACTACCTAAAACCTTCAGTAAGCATTATATGTAATGGGGATAAGCTAGAAGCCTTTCAATAAGATTGGGGGTGAAATAAGGATGTTCATTTTCACTAATGTTGTTCAATATGGTACTAGAAATGTTAGCTTTAGCAATAAGAGAAGAAAAATAAATTGTAGGAATTAGAATAGGTAAAGAAGAAACTAAGCTATCACTCTTTGCAGATGATATGATAATATACTTAGAAAATCCCAGAGAATCAAGTAAGAAAGCACTTGAAATAATAAACAACTTTAGCAAAATTGCAGGGTATAAAATAAACCCACATAAATCATCAGAATTTACACACACACACACACACACACACACACAATACTAATAAAGCCCAACAGCAAGAGATAGAAAGAGAAAATTCAATTAAAAGTTATTGTAGATCTTACAAAATATTTGGGAGTCTATCTGACAAAAACAAAACAAAACAAAAAACAAACAAACTAGAAACTATACTAACACAATTACAAAACACTTTTCACACAAATAAAGTCAGACCTAAATATCAGTTGCTCATGGGTAGGCCGAGCTAATATAATAAAAATGACAATTCTACTTAAATTAATTTACTTATTCAGTACCATACCAATCAAACTAACAAAAAATATTTAATAGAGCTAGAAAAATAATAGCAAGATTCATCTGGAAGAATAAGAGGTCCAGAACATCAAGGGAATTAATAAAATAAAAGCTAGGGAAGGTGGTCTAGCCATACTAGATCTTAAATTGTATTATAAAGCATCAATCATCAAAAATACTTGGTACTGGCTAAGAAATAGTGTGGTGAATCAGTGGAATAGGTTAGGTATGCAAGACACAGTAGTCAATGACTACACTAATTTATTATTTGATAAACCCAAAGACCCCAGCTTCTGGGAAAAGAACTCATTATTTGACCCAAGCTTCTGGGAAAACTGTAAAATAGTATGGAAGAAACTGGGCATAAACCAACATCTTACACCATATACTAAAATAAAGTCAAAATGGTTACATGATTTAGATGTAAAGGCTGATACTATAAGTAAACTGAGAAAGCAAGGAATAGTTTGCATATCAGATTTATGGAGAACAGGAGAATTTATGACCAAAAAAGAGGTAGAGAACTTTATGAAATACAAAATGGATAATGTTGATGACATTAAATTGAAAATGTTTTGTGCGAACAAAGTCAATGCAACAAAGATTAGGAGGGAAGCAGAAAGTTGGAAAAGATATTTTACAACCAGTATCTCTGATAAAAGCCTCATTCTAAAATATATAGAGAACTGAGTCAAATTTAAAGGAATACAAGTCATTCTCTGATTGATAAATAGTGAAAAAATATGAATACATAGTTTTCAGATGAAGAAATTAAAACTACCTATAGTCGTAAGAAAAAATGCTCTAAATCACTATTGATTAGAGGATTGCAAATCAAAATGACTCTGAGGTACCACATCACACCTATCAGATTGGTTAACATAACAAAACAGGAAAATTATAAATGCTGGAGAAGATGCAGGAAAATTGGAATGTTTATGAATTGTTGGTGGAGTTGTGAAATGATCCAGACTTTCTGGAGAGCAATTTGGAACTATGCCCAAAGAGCTACGAACATGTGCATACCTTTTGAACCAGCAATAGCATTTCTAGGGCTGGATCCCAAAGAGATCATAAAAATGGGGAAAAGGAGAATCTGTACAAAAATATTTATACCAGCTCTTTTAGTGATGGTCAAGAATTGGAAATGGTGGGAATGACCATCAATTGGGGAATGACTAAATAAGCTGTGGTATATGAAAGCAATGGAATACTATTGTGCTATAAGAAATGATGAGCAAGTGGAGTTCAGAAAAACCTGGAAGGACTTACATGAAGTATGCTTAGTGAAGTAAGCAGAACCAGGAGAGCATTGTACTCAGTACCAGCCAAATTGTGTGATGACTGACTTTGATAGACTTAGCTCTTCTTAGCAATACAAGGAACTAAGACAACTCCAAAAGAATCATGATGGTAAAATGCTATCCACATACAGAGAAATAACTATGGAGTCTGAATGCAGATGAAAGCATACTATTTGGTCTCTCTCTCTCTCTCTTTTTTTCTTTGGTTTTGTTTCTTCTTTCTCATGGCTCCTGCCATTCATTCTAATTCCTCTTTACAACGGGACTGATGTGAAAATGTTTGATAAGAATGTATATGTAGAGCCTATATCAGTTTGCATGCCATCTTGTGGAGGGAGATGGAGAGGGAGGGGGAGAAGATTTAAAATTCAAAAGTTTATGGAAATGAATGTTAAAAATTTAAAAAAATTATTAATTAATCAAAAATTTAAAGAAAAAGAAGGTAGAGAAAGATTTTGGTATCTGTGGGATGGTTTGAAGTTGGTGGGAGTTAGGATACATGGACCTTGCATTTTTGTTTATTTTGTTAATATTTCCCAATTACACTTAAATCTTTATTGTTTCAGTAGACTGTTTTATTTGCTACTTGGGTGAGCTTTGGTAAATGATTTACCATCTCTGGGCCTGCATTTCCCCACTTCCTAAAATGAAGTTGGAACATCTTATGATAGGGATCCCTTAGACTTCTAAATATATGATCACAGTTAATCTGCTCAGCTGTCCTATGAGGCAGGTAATGTAATTACTATCATTTTATACATGAGGAAATCAAGACTCCCCTGAGAGTTTGAGCATTTGTCACTCAAAGTGACACATCTCATAAGTAGTGAAGAGCAGATCCTTTTCAATCAAGTCCTCCTTCCATTAAGTGTAGAGTCATGCTTCTTTCCTATTAATCTGCCTCTATTAAGAAGAACAAAAGTGATTATAGTGATTATGATTATGATAATTAAAAATTATTATTAGTAATTACACCTTAGCTTTTACACACATTTGATCATCATATGAACTAGTTATCTTCTCTCAGTTTCATTAACCTAGATTTCTTGCTTTAGAGTTTAGTCTTAAGAATGTATTAGGATTTGAATGTTAATGAAGATAGTAAAATGTGAATCTTCCTACCAGGAAAACAACTCACATTTTATGGAAGTTCAGTAGCAAGCTTGATTTACTGGATAAACAAGGCTACAGTGAGTAATGCTTTGGATGTTACATGAGAAAAGTTCCAGCAGGATTTGAGGAGTGATGAGCTTCTGAAAAAAAATGTGTTCAATGCAAATTTGAAATAGTATTATCATTATTATTATGTAAATCAAAGATGTGGTGTGAGGTAGATACTTATAAGAAGTGTCAAATGCACAGTCTACTGGCCACAACACTCCTGAGTAAGTACTGAATCAGATTAAAATATAATTGGATGGGGCCGGAAGGTGGTGCAGTGGATAGCGCACCAGCCTTGAAGTCAGGTGGACTTGAGTTCAAATCCAGCCTCAGAACAAACACTTGACACTTACTAGCTGTGTGACCCTGGGCAAGTCACTTAACCCCAATTGCCTAACACACACACACACACACACACACACACACACACACACACACACATACATATATTTATATAAAATTGGGAAATGTTTATTAAAATGAATAAAAATAAAACAGAACATAGATGATGTTAATATGTGTTTTTTCCAAGTCAATATCTGCTTGTAAGCATCCTTATATAGATTTTAATATCTCAATTTATGTTTGTTTGACATGCTGGTTTTAAATGTTGCTTGCCTAATTACTAAAAGCTCTCCTCTAGTTCTACCCTAATTTTGAAATTCTGAATATTGACTTATTCTTTTTAATTGAAATTTTATGCCCAAGTTAAGGGAGAAAACATGATGTAATGGCATAGAGAACTGTCTGGGTGACACAAAAAATAATCACTTAATTTCTCAATGACTCTAGCACCTCTTTTACATAATAAGTTGTAGAGGATGTGATTACTTGAATTGGTTGAAGAATTTTCTCATCAGGACCTCCTTATATTTGTGATATGAGAGTTCTGATTAAAAAAAAAGAATAAAATGAAAGAGCACCAAGAAAAACACTACAATAAGTTGATATTAAGCTGTGTGTATTATTTTGTTGTGTTTATTTCAAAAGGAACAATTTTTGGACGCAAGAGAAATAGGTCTAGAAGACTATGGTAAATGGTGTCCTTTTCAGGGATAGGTCTATGGACAGGTTAGGTAGTACTGTAGTGAAGGCTTCTAGAAATGTGAAGACATTGTGTACATTGCATAAGGATGGAAAGAGAAGGAAGGTCCCAAAGGGTGTAGGCATCAAAGGCAAACTTAATTGACCTTGCAATTCTGTGTTAAGTCTTCTCTTTCTATATCAGATTCAAATACTATCATTGTTTTTAGTGTAAGAATTAAAATAAAATATCCTAACCACTTTATCAACCCTATATTCACTTGCTCTTCAGGCAGCTAAATGGTGCAGTGGGTAGAGTATTGGGCCTGAAGTCAGGAAGACTCATCTTCCTGAGTTCAAATATGGTATCAGACACTATCTGTGTGACCCTGGACAAGTCATTTATTCCTGTTTTCCTCAGCTTCCTAATCTATAAAATGAACTAGAAAAGGAAATGGCAACTCACTCCAGTATTTTTGCCAAGAAAACCCTAAATGGGGTCACTAAAGTTGGATATGGCTGAAAAACCACCGAATGCACACCACGTTCATTCTCAAGGGTATTAAGTGACTATGAAACTCATTTGAACAGGAATAAGATAAACATGTTGAATTACATCCTGCTCTAGGCACAAGTTCGTATAACATATGTAAACAAGATATAGTTAATCTTATTAAAGGATAAATATAGTATTTCAAAAAATAATTCACAGAATTCACAGAAGGAAAGACTGTTTCAAAAGCACTTAATTCTATCTCAACAAAGGTTATCCAATTTTCTGGAGTTACTAAAATGGCGGCTAAAAGTAACTTTTTATACATGAAACCTTATCTTCATAAAATATTCCGTGTGAAAAGTTAATCATAATCAACATTTTCCAGAATATCATCAATTAAAGGTAGTTATTAAAGTATGTTTATAACAATTTTTCAAAAATTTAAGACTTTATTGTGAGATTATTCTGTCACATTTGAATGTGAGCAAAGCAACATATAGCTGAGAAACTTGCTTATAAATGCAAGAAAGGAAGATCAGAACTAATAGTAGCACATGCTCTTATTGAGGAAAAAAATAAGTTTCATATGCAGAAAAAACATGGGCATCATAGTCTGCAAAAAAGGGAAGATTTGTGTCCTCTGTACTATGCAGAAGCACACTATTTGGCATCCATCATCAGCTTTCAACACCTGCCTTTATGTAAATATATCTTATTATTTTATTAGCATTCTCTTTATGAGTTATTTCCCATTTCCAAAACTGTATACTTTGAAAAGATTCTGTTTTCCTCTGTAATCAAACAGAATTCTGTTGCTTTCATAAAGTGGGGAAATTACACAATTGCAGAGAAAGTAAGCAAAAAATTTTAAAGCCCCAAAAGGTCTTCTTTTCCAATAGGGAAACAATGTTCAATTATTTTAATATTTCAGGACCTATAATTGAATCTATGTAGTTACTCCCTGTGCTGATGCATATTGAAAAGTCCCCATACCTAAATAGATGGTTTGATGAATTATGAGAGAGTGTGGAGCAGGGGGCATAATCATCACTTGGTGATAAGTCTTTTTCAAAATCTGTCCTTTATCTGATCCTCTGATAACAGAAACAGGGTCAATTGTTGAGACCATACTGGGAACCTTTCCTATGTGGTAGGATCTTCTGAGACTTGTACTCCATTGTAATATCCTTTTCGAGTTCAGGATCATTTTCGTGTCAGATGTCAGTAAGTGACTTTAATGGGAGAAAGTACAAATAAGTGGCCTAATTATGACATCATGACTTCACTTTATAATCACATGTCAATTATGCCCATTTTTAAGTTAAAAGTGGAAAATTAACACATGTTGAATAGTTGAGTAGAAAAAAAATTGATTTTCCCTTTATTTGTTGACAAATTGTGCTAATGACATTTCCAACTTCAGAGAAAAGTATATTTCATCCATGTATTAGTCTATGTGTACGTGAATAATAGTTATTTTACAGAATGCTTAACCTAGTGCTTGGCACATAGTGCTTAATAAATACTAGTTTATTGACTAACATTGTTATAGTCTTTTAAAGATTTATATACTATTTTATATATGTGTGTATATCTGTGTGTGTGTGTATGGCTGTATACACAAGTATATATGCCTATACAACATATGCAAAAAAAAACCTTGTGAAATAGGTAAGAAGTATTTTATCCCATTTTATAGATGAAGTAACTGATGCTCAAGAAGGCTAAGTAATTTGCCTTTGATCATTCTAATAATAAGTAGAGGAGGCAGAATTTGAACCCAGTTCTTTCCTGACTCCAACTCTGTGCTAACTCATGTATTCTTTCTAGTAAGTAGATAAGCAGATTCTTCATGTCTAAAATAATAGAATCAATTCAACAGATTCCAAGCAGTTTCACTTGAAAACACTTTGGCAAGAAGAAAGTAAGTGCATATTGTTATCCTTTCCCACTGTTATTAATCTTTACTCTATTCTCCCAAATATAATGAAATCCACATGCCTAAAGACATTTGTTATATATGTATACTCTATGAAGCATACATGTGTGAATGTGTGTATGTATACACACACAGATATACATATGTGTATATATATATATATATATGCTTCATATTACTCTAATACTCTTTGAAGCCCAAATATATAGTATTGGTGAGGGTGACTTTTTTATTTCCACTAAAGATGATAAATGTGGTAACTTTGGCTAAATAATCCAAATGTAAGTATCTTATAGGTGCACTACTTAGCAAAGAACTTCTGTACATTTACAAATTATCCCATCACTACTCCAGATTGGCATGCTTTTTAGACTAAAATATTAACTTGTTATGGTATATTAGAATTCAGATGAAGAAAAACAGTGTCACAAAGAGACATTATTGTTCAGTCATTTTTCAGTCTTGTCTGATTCTTCATGACCCCATTTGTGGTTTTCTTGGCAAAGATACCAGAATAGTTTGCCATTTCCTTCTGCAGCTCATCTTACAGATAAAGAACTGAGTTAAGTGCCTTGCCCAGAGTCATATCTAAGTTAATATTTGAACTTATAAGTATGAGTCTTAGCAAAACTACATTACTACTCAGAAGAAGAGGAAGAGAATAAATGCAAATGGGGAATAGTCAATGTGAAGCCCACATTGTCCTTAGCTAAGGGCAGCACATAGAGCAGTGACTTGATTCTGACCCTGGAAGTTTGCAAGAGTTTTCACATTTCATTTAAAGCCCAGTAACACTTAGGATTTCAAACATATAGTGTTTTAGACAAAGAGTTGGATAATACCAATAGGAAATGGAACTATCATTAATACAGGAGGATTAGTAGCACAGTTGGTAACAGAAAAATGAGGGTATTTCCTAAATTACCTAATAACAAATGAGTAAAGAAGGACAGATACACAGGCAACTTACCTCTAACTGTGCCAATCAGGAAGGAGGAGTTAGTAAAATTTACCCTCTAGTTTTATTAACCTTTTTGTAAAATATCCTGGGAGCTGAGTCCATAATAATCAAAACAGTCTTCACTTCTTCAAAATCTACCTCCTGATTTCAGAACCCTTCATTCAGATTAAATCTTCCTATATGAAAGATGAACAATGCAAGAGTTAGCGAGCCATGATAGAATATAGTGAAGCATAAAGTGGATAAATATTAGGATAATTAGTGTATCTATCATTCAGAAGACCATGATCTGGAATATCCTTGAGATTGATCCATTAGGTATTTCTAGAGCCTGTTAACAGTTCCATCTACTGTTGAGTCAGTTGCCATAATTATTGTTTAAGTCAGAAAGGAGTTCAATGTTGTTGACTGCACAGAAATGTAACTCAGGGGACAATACAAAACTAAGAAGTCCTCACAAAAAGCATTTTCATATTGCCATCAAGAACTGGTTGCCTCCATTGTATAAGTAATTCTCAAGGTCAAGTGGAAAATCAAGGAAGTCAGGGAACAGTAAAAATAATAAAAATGTTAATCATATCCTGTCCAATATCTAGTATTTTCTATGGAAATAAAGCAAGTAAGAGAATAGCCCTATGTTTTGAGTTCTCCTTCCCACAAGCTCACATCTTCTCTACTAAGTGTAGTCACTTCCTTCCCAACTGACCTAAAGGAGAGACTATCCAGGGGACAAGGAATACTCACTATATGCTACCAATCCCCTTGCTCATGATCTCAGTTTTCACCTATTAACAATTTGCTAATATCTGCCATATTGTTTCCCTTGCCTCAACTGAGGGGCACCACTTTTTATGCAACCATAGGCATTGGTGTCATGGATAAAGGTCTCCATAATTGACTTACTAATATCTGGTTGACTTTACCCTGCCCCTGTTTTTTTGTTTTGTTTTGTTTTTTGTTTGTTTGTTTGTTTTTTGTAGAGCTCCTCTTTCTGTATGAAATGAAACTGGATGAAAATGCAACTAGTCTTCATTGCTTCTACTTTTTGGTGAGGTGCACACCTCTGGTGGGCCCAGCTGTGCATAGTGTGTTCATTTGCATGACCAGCTGAGGTTATTAATTGTGCTATTAAAGCAATTTGTCAGTAGCAGATTTGATCAGTCTTGTCATTCTATGTGTATTCCTCAGCTAAAGGGCTCTCTTTTGGCGGGAAACAGATGAGTGAGGTACACCTTTTTTCCCCACTTTTAATTGATTTTCAAGACCATGGAGATGCTCTCCTTATTGAGGAGGATTTGATTTTTTTTTATTAGTTTGACATTTATCCATAAAGTTTGTCACTACAATCTATTAATAGGCTATAAGAGTACAATTGTGGAAGTCATTTGAATAGCCTACAAGATGAGATATGATCAAAAGCTTCTGAGAAGAATTAGCTTGCCCCTCTTGTGTGGGTACCCTAGTATTATGGTCACTTGGGAGCCTATGTCTAGAAGAACCAGAAAATGTCTCGTTCTCTTGTTTGGCAACTGAATAGTCACCAGCATATAACTGGTGGCTTAATACCTCTGGGTAGGGAAGCAGGGGGACCATACCTCATTATTTAACCCTGTTAATATGATTTGAAGCAGATGAGATCAAGATAGAAGGTAAATATTTAAAGATTAAGTATTCCTTCTTCCCCTTATCTTGGAGGGAGAAGGGAATTTTAACTATGCCATTCAAAAATAGACTGAGGGAATAGTAATGACCAGTTTGGAGTTTATTTTTCTTAATATACATGCATCTTAATATACATGCATTTGTGTGGGGGTGGTTAGAGCAATAACAGTTCAACCAATTTTTACCTGTTCATATTTACCTATTGATTTTCCTGCAAAATGTTGTGTCAACGACAACACACATTTATTAAAAACAAACAAAAGAAACAAAAAAAATTCCCTAATAATGTATCAAGTATGAATTTACTTCAAGAAAAGAAAATTACTATTTCAGTATCAGCCATCTCTAATCTTCATTTTTATTTCTTTTGTAATAAGCTTGGTAAATAAATATTATAAATTTATAAACAAATACATTTTATTTCTTTGGTAATAAAATAACAAATGTAGTATAATATGAGGCAAAATGGATGAAGAACTCTCTTGGAATAAGTAAGACCTAATTTCAAGTCTCACTTATGGCAATTTCTATCTGAAGGCTCTAGAGAAAGACCCTTACCCTCTATATATTTCAGGCAATTCCATAGAACATAAATGCTAAATCATGAAGAAATTTGAATCTACTTCAGGAGAGAAAATACCAATGCCAGAACTGAGTTCCCTTATACTGATAATATTACCATTGTTTCATATCGTCTGGAATGTTTCATAATTTAGATATACTTTTTAATGGAAATTTTTCAAGTGTCTGTAGTTTATTTTTACATTTTGAGAATAATAATATAATTGCTAAACTTACATTATTAAAATTCTTAGAAACCAAAAAAAAAACATTAAGTGGAACATATTGTTTTAGATCACACCTAAATTAGTTATGAGGATGCCATAATTATCTATTATCAAAAATATTTATTGAGTGTCCATTGAATAACAACTTAAAACTCCTATTCATAGCTCTCAGTTTGATCCAACAAATATTTTCTAAGCTTCTGCTTCTAAAGTATGGCAGTAGGTCATAGGTGGAAAAAAATTATGTAAGTAGAGTTTAAATGTTAATAGTCAAAAGGAAACATCAAAGACTCCTTATTTTTTAAAAGATGAATAACAATAGACATTTAGAATGTATTTTCATGTTCAAATATCCATAATTTTATTAGTGCATCTTGGCTGTTCAAAAATAATTGTATATAGGAATGGTTTGGTATAGCCTAATGTTTCAAAACATAATGCTGCTAAGTGAATTATGACAGCTTCAATTAAAACTGAACTATATCTTTCCCTATGTCTACTATGAGGATTACATTTTAATTTTTTTCTATTAATTTATTTATTTCTAGTTTTCAACATTCATTTCCACAAGATTTTGAGATCCACATTTCCTCCCCATCTCATCCCTCTCCCCATGCCAAGAGAGTGTGCATTCTGAATACCCCTTCCCCTAATCTGCTCTCCCTTCTATCTTCCCCACCTTTTCTTATCCCCTTCCCCTTCTATTTTCCTATAAGGAAGGATAGATTTCTATACCCCATTGCCTGTATATCTTATATCCCAGTTGCATGTGAAAACAATTTTTAATATTTGTTTGTAAAACTTTGGGTTCTAAATTTTCTCCCTTCCTCCCTCCCCACCTACCCTCATTGAGAAGACAGGCAACTTGATACAGGTTATACATGTGTAGTTATGCAAAACACTTCCATAGTAGTCATGTTGTAGAAAACAAACTGTATTTTGCTTCATCCTATCCCCCCTCTCATTTATTCTATTATCTCTTTTGACCCTGTCCATCCTCAGAAGTATTTACTTCTGATTACCCCCTCCCCCGATCTTCCCTCTTTTCTATCATTCCAGCCCCACTCTGTTATCCTTTTCCCCCCCATTTTCCTGTAGGGTAAGACAGCTTTCCATACCCAATTGAGGGTGTACATTATACCCTTATTAAGCCATATCCAATGAGAATAAGATTCACTCATTCCCTCTCACCTTCCTTTGCACTGTAAAAACCTTTTCTTGTCCATTTTGTGAGATAATTTACCCCATTCTATCTATTCCTTTCTCCTTCTCCCAGTATAATCCTCTCTCATCCTTTATTTTTATTCTCCAGATAAAACCCACGCATCTTCAACTCACCCTGTGCCCGCTATCTATCTATCTATCTATCTATCTATCTATCCATCTATCTATCTATCTATCTATCTATCTATCTATCTATCTATCTATCTATCTATCTAACTATCCACATAATTTTTCCCTCCAACTACTCTAATAATGACAAAGGTCTCATGAGTTACAAATATCATCTTTCCATGTAGGGATGTAAACAGTTCAACCTTAATAAGTCCATTATGATTTCTCTTTCCTATTTACATCTTCATGCTTCTCTTGAGTCTTGTAATTAAAGTCAAATTTTCTATCCAGTTCTGGTCTTTTCATCAAGAATGCTTGAAAGTTCTCTATTTCACTGAATATCCAGTTTTTCCCCTAAAGGATTATACTCAGTTTTGCTGGGTAGGTGATTCTTGGCTGTAATCCTGTCTCCTTTGCCCTCCAGAATATCATATTCCAAGCCCTCAGGTCTCTTAATGTAGAAGCTGCTTTTTGGACCTCTTTTGCCATTTGGGTTAGGCTATTTTTGAGGTGCTATTTTATTCAGTATTTTTTGGTTCTCCTTTAGCAAGTTGTTGACTTGTTTTTCATGATTTTCTTGCATCAGTCTCATTTCTCTTCCCAGTTTTTCCTCTGCTTCTCTTACTTGTTTGCAAAATCCTTTTTGAGCTCTTTTATGGCCTGGGACTGATTTGTATTTTTTCTTGTAGGCTTTGGATGTAGGAGTTTTGACTTTGTTGTCTTCTTCTGGCTGTATGTTTCAATCTGCTTTGTCACCAAATAAAGATTCTATGGTCTGACTTTTTTTGTGCAGTTTGCTCATAATCCCAGCCAATTACTTGAATTTTAAACTCTTTGTTAGGGTAGGGGTCTTTTTCCAGTGTGGAGAATGTACTGTCCCAACATTTGGGGGTTTTGTGCAGCTGTTTTCAGAGGTACTTCTAGGGACCTGTAAGTTTTTATTTCTTCCAAGTTAGCACAATCAAGGGTGGGCTGTTTATTCCTTTCCTGGCCTGTGCTCTTGTCTATGAGTGACCACAAGCACTATTTTCTGCCTTAGAACTGTGAAGAGGATTCCTTCTCCACTGCCACTGCAAGCTCTACCATGCCAGCACTCCTTCTTGTCCCAGGACTGCCACCCAGAACTGTGACCCAGATCCAAACATGAGCAAAGCAAAAGAATCCTGTCTCAGCACCAACAAGGAGATCCCTGCAATCCCGCTCTGGTCGGCCACTTGATTCTCACTCAGTATGTGGACAGAAGCTCTAGAAGCAGCCACCACCCTGGGGCTATACAAGGACTGGGGTTCTGCCAGGACTGGGGCTGGGCCTGAGCTTCTCTCTTGCTGTGTTCACAGATGTTTCCTGCTGACCATCTAAGTTGTCTTTGGCATCTGTGGGTTGGAAAGTCTAGAAACTGCCACAGATGCCCATAATTCAGTCTTGTGAAGTCTGCTCCAGGTTCACTGAGATCTGGTCTTTGACTGTGGGCCCAAGCTGAACTGTGTTTCTCTCCCAGTTCAGTATGATTGACCTTTCTAATCAACCATCCAGGTTGTCTTAGACTGGAAATTTATTTCACTCTGTCTTTTCATGGGTTCTGCTGCTCAAGAATTTGTTTATAGACATTTTTTACAGGTATTTGCAGAGGTTTGGGGGAGAGCTCAAGCAAGTCACTGCTTTTTCTCTACCATCTTGGCTCCACTCCACAAGGATTACATTAAAAAAGCATATATAGTACTAATAAACAACTTATAACCTAGGTTCCCAATGTCTCCTGTTATTATAGGACCAGAGAGGGTAAATTTTTTATAATCTCCAGAACTCTGATTTTTATTTTTTTAAACTCAATTGTATTTTATTTTCAGTTCCCAATTCTCTCCCTCTCTTCATCCTCTCATCTTTCTGTACCTTTTGAGAAGTCAAGAAGAACAAAACCCATTACAAATATGTGTAATAATACAATTCAAATTCTTATGTTAGCCATGTCAAAAAAAATAAAGAAAAAGAATGAAAGAAAAGAAAATATGCTTTAATCTCTACTCTGTATCAATCAGCTCTCTATCTGGAGGTGGATAGCACGTTTCATCATTAGTCCTTGGGAATTGTGGTTAATCATTGTGTTAATGGGAGTTCTTAAGTTTTCCAGAGTTTATTATCTTTTTTTCTGTTTGTTTTTATTAATTTATTTTGATTTATCAATAATCACTTCCATATGCTTTTGAATTTAAATTTTTTCTCCCTCTTCCTCCCCCCCACCCTCCCCAAGATGGCACACAATCTGATAAAGGCTATACATATACATTCCTATTAAACATATTTTCAAATTAGTGATGTTGTAATTAAAAATTAGAATAGGAGGAACCACTAGAAAGAGGAAATAAAACTCAACAGAAGAGAAAAAAAATAGCAATTCAAATTTCATAGTGATTTCTTTGGATGTGGATGGCATTTTCCATCCAGAGGCCTTTGGAGATGTCTTAGATACTTGTATTGCTGGGAAGGGTTAAGTTTATTAATATTAGTCATCACACAATGTGGCTGTTATTGTGCACAACATTCTCTTGGTTTTGCTCACGTTACTCAGCATCAGACCATACAAGTCTCTACAGGTTTTTTTAAAGTCTGCCTGTTCATCATTTCTTATAACACAATATTATTCCATTACATTCATATACCACAACTTGCTCAGTCATTACCCAACTAATGGGCATCCTCTCAATTTCCAATTCTCTGCCACCACAAAAAGAGCTACTATAAATATTTTTGTACATGTGAGTCATTTTTCCATTTGTATGATCTCTTTGGGATATAACCCTAGAAGTGCTATTGCTGGGACAAAGGGTATGCACATTTTTATAGCCCTTTGGGCATAGTTTCAAATTACTCTCCAAAATTGTTGGATCATTTCACAACTCCACCAGTAATGCATTAGCGTTCCAATTTTCTCATATCTTCTCCAACATTTATCATTTTCTTGTTTTGTTATCTTGGCCAATCTGATAGGTATGATGTGGTACCTCAGAGTTATTTTGATTTGCATTTCTCTAATCAATAGTGATTTAGAGCATTTTTTTCCTATAACTATAGATGACTTTAATTTCTTCATCTGAGAACTGCCTGTTCATATCCTTTGATCATTTATCAATTGAGAAATGACTTGTATTCTTATAAATTTGACTTAATTCTCTATATATTTTAGAAATGAGGCATTTATCAGAGAGACTGGTTGTAAAAAATCTTTCCCAATTTTCTACCTTCCTTCTAATCTTAGTTACGTTGGCTTTGTTTGTGCAAAAACTTTTCAATTTAATGTAATCAAAGTTATCCATTTTGCTTTTCATAATGTTCTCTATCTCCTGTTTGGTGACAAATTCTTCTATTCTCCACAAATCCGACAAGTAAACTGTTCCTTGCTCTCCCAGTTTGTTTACAGTATCAGCCTTTACATCTAAATCAAGAAGACATTTTGACTTTATTTTGGTATATGGTGTGAGATTTTGATCAATGCCTAGTTTCTGTCATACTCTTTTCCAGTTTTCCCAGCAGTTTTTTTTTTTCAAAGAGTGGGTTATTATCCCAGAAGCTGGGGTCTTTGGGTCTATCAAATAATGGATTAGTATAGTCATTGACTACTGTGTCTTGCATACTTAACCTATTGCACTGATCCACCAGTACCAAGCAGTTTTGATAATTGCTGCTTTATAATACAATTTAAGGTCTGGAATGGCTAGGCCACCTTCCCCTGCATTTCTTTTCATTAGCTCCCTTGATATTCTGGACCTTTTGCTATTCCAAATGAATCTTGTTATTATTTTTTCTAACTCTATAAAATATTTTTTTGGTACTTTGATTGGTATGGCACTGAATAGGTAAATTAGCTTAGGTAGAATTATCATTTTTATTATATTAGCTTGGCCTACCCATGATCAACTGATGTTATTTCAATTATTTAGATCTGACTTTATTTGTGTGAAAAGTGTTTTCTAATTATGTTCATTTAGTTCCTGGGTTTGTTTTGGGAGGTAGACTCCTAAATATTTTATAATGTCTACAGTAAGATTAAATGGAATTTCTCTTTCTATCTCTTGCTATTGGGCTTTGTTGGTAATATATAGAAATGCTGCTAATTTATGTGCATTTATTTTATAGCCTGCAACTTTGCTAAAGTTGTTTATTATTTCAAGGAGTTTTTTATTGATTCTCTAGGATTCTTTAAGTATATCATCATGTCATCTACAAAGAGTGATAGCTTTGTTTCTTCTTTGACTATTCTAATACTTTCAATTTCTTTTTCTTGTCTTATTGCTAAAGCTAATGTTTCCAGTAAGATATTGAATAACAGTGGTGATAATGGACATCCTTGTTTCACCACCGATCTTATTAGAAATGCTCCCAGCTTGTCCCCATTACATATGATGCTTACTGAAGGTTTTAGGTAGATGCTATTTATTAATTTTAGGAAGACTCCATTTATTCCTATGCTCTCTAGTGTTTTTAATAGGAATAGGTGCTGTATTTTCTCAAAAGTTTTTTCTGCATCTATTGAGATGATCATGTGGTTTCTGTTCATTTTGGTGATGATATGATGAATTATGCTGATAGTTTCCCTAATATTGAACCAGCCCTGCATTCTTGGTATAAATCCTACCTGGTCATAGTGTATTATTCTTGTGATAAGTTGCTGTACTCTATTTACTAATGTTTTATTTAAAACTTTTTGCATCTATATTCATTAGAGAAATTGGTCTATAATTTTCTTTCTCTGTTTTGACTCTTCATGGTTTAGGTATCAGCACCATATTTGTATCATAAAAAGAATTTGGTAAGACTCCTTCACCTATTTTACCAAATAGTCTATATACTACTGGAATTAATTTTTCTTTAAATATTTAATAGAATTCAGGTGAAAATCCATCTGGCCCTGGAGATTTTTTCCTAGTTCATTAATGACCTGTTCAATTTCTTTTTCTGAGATGGGGTTATTTAAGTATGTTACTTCCTCTTCTGTTAATCTGGGCAATTTATATTTTTGTAAACATGGATCCATTTCACTAAGATTCTTAAATTTGTTGGCATACAGTTGGGCAAAATGGTTCCTGATTATTGTTTTAATTTCATCTTCCTTGGTGGTAGATTCACCTTTTTTCATTCTTGATACTAGTAATTTGGTTTCCTCTTTCTTTTAATTAAATTAACCAAAGGTTTATCTATTTTATTGTTTTTTTTCATAAAGCTAGCTCTATATTTTATTTATTAGTTCAATAGTTTTCTTCATTTCAATTTTATTATTTTTTCCCTTGGTTGCCAATATTTATAATTTGGTGTTTAATTGAGGATTTTTAATTTGTTCTTTTCTAGTTTTTTTTTTAGTTGTATGCCCAATTCATTGATCTCCTCTTTTTCTATTTTATTTATGTAAGCATTTAGATATATAAAACTTCCCCTAAGAGCTGCTTTTGCTGCATCCCATAAGGTTTGGTATGTTTGTCTCATTATTGTCTTTCTCTTGAATGAAGTTTTTGATTGTTTCTATGATTTGTTGTTTGACCCATTATTGTTCAGGATTAGATTATTTAGTTTCCAATTATTTTTTCTATCTTTATTCTATCTTTACATGGCCCTTTATTACATATAATTTTTATTGCATCATGCTCTGAAAAGGATGCACTTAATATTTCTGCCTTTCTGCATTGGATTGTGAGGTTTTTCTGCCCTGGTACATGGTCAGTTTTTGTGTATGTGTCATGTACCACCAGAGGAAAAACAAAGTATATTCCTTTCTATCCCCATTCAGCTTTCTTCAGAGGTCTATCATACCTATCTTTTCTAATGTTCTATTCAACTCCTTAACTTCTTCCTTATTTATTTTGTTCTTAGATTTATCTAGTTCAGAGAGGGGGAGGTTGAGGTACCCACCAGTATAGTTTTGTTTTCTATTTCTTCCTGTAACTCTCTGAATTTCTTCTCTAAGAATTTGGATGCTATACCATTTGGTGCATATATGTTTAGCAATAATATTTCTTCAGTGCCTATGGTGTTTTTAGCATGATGTAGTTTTCTTCCTTATCTCTTTTGATAAGATCTATTTTTGCTTTTTCTTTGTCTGAGATCAGGATTACTAACCCTGCTTTTTCTTTTCTTTTTTTTTTTTTACTTCAGCTGAAGCCTAATATATTCTCCTACAGCCTTTCACCTTTACCCTGTCTGTATCACTATTTTTCAAATGTGTTTCTTGTAAACAACATATTGTAAGATTATGGTTTTTAATGCATTCTGCTATATGCTTCTGTTTTATGGGAGAGTTCATCCCATTCACATTCACAGTTATGATTACTGTGTCTTTCTCTTCATCCTGTCTCTCCGCCCCCCCCCCATTTATGCATTTCTTTCTCCTTTCTCCTTTTCCCTCCTCAGTAGTGTTTTCCATTGGACCACCACCTCCCTCAGTCCCTCCTCCCTTCTATTAGCCCTTTCTCTTTTCTTCCACTTTACCCTCACTGCTTCTTCCCTCCCTTCTATCCCCCCTCCCTTTTCTTTCCCCTTTTCCCTCCTACTGCCTATATGGCAAGTTAGATTTCTATACCTAGTTGATTATGTTATTCCCTTCTTGAGTCAAATCAGATGAGAGTAAGGTTCAAACAATGCTCATCTCCCCCCCCTTTCCCTCTACTGTGATAGGTTTTTGTGTCTTTTCCTGTAATGTAATTTACCCTTGTCTGCCTCCTCCTTTCCTTTTCTTTCATTTTCTTAGTTAGATCAGATTAATACACTTACTTGGATCCATTTAACCCACTTGATTAGATTTTTTTCATCATTACATCAAAGCCAATTTATTCCCACCCCCTCTATGTATACAATGGTGTAATAACAATACCATTCTCAAGAGTTACAAGTGTCATCTTCCCTTGTAGAGATGTAAACAATTTGCCCTTATTAATAGCATGCTGTTTCTTTCTGTTTCATTTACCTTTTTATGTGTCTCTTAAGTCTTGTATTTGAAGATCAAATTTTCTGTTGAGCTCTGGTCTTTTGATCAGGAAGGTATGGAAGTCCCCTATTTCATTGAATATCCATCTCCTCCCCTTCAAGATAATGCTCATTTTCACTGGGTAGTTGATCCTTGGTCGTAACCAAGCTCTTTTGTCTTAAGGAATATCATGTTTCATGCGCTATGGCCTTTTAATGTAGAAGCTGCAAGGTCCTGTGTAATCCTGACTGTGGTTGCATGATATTTAAATTGTTTTTTTCTGACGTCTTGCAGTATTTTGTCTTTGACCTGGTAATTTTGGAATTTGGCTACTATATTCCATGACGTTTTCCATTTGGAATCGCTTTCAGGAGGTGATTGGTGGATTGTTTCTATGACTATTTAACCCTCTGGTTCTAGGACCTCAGGGCAGTTTTCCTTGATGATTTCCTGAAAGATACTGTCCAGGCTCTTTTTTTTCATAGTGATTTTCAGGTAGACCAATGATTTTTAAATTGACTCTTCTGGATTGATTTTCCAGGTCAGTTGTTTTACCAATGAGGTAATTTAAATTTTCATCTATTTTTTCATTTTTTTTTGTTTCTCTTTGATTGATTCTTGCTCTCTCATAGAGTCATTAGCTTCCATTTGCCTGATTCTAATTTTTAACAAATTGTTTTATTATATTAAATTTTGTACCTCCTTCCCAGTTTGGCCAATTGTATTTTTTAAGGGATTTGTTTTCTTCAGTGTACTTTTTTTCTCCAGTTGGCCAATTGTATTTTTTAGGGACTTGTTTTCTTCAGTGTACTTTTTTCCCAGTTGGCCAATTATATTTTTTTAGAACTCTTCTACCTCTCTCACTTGACTTTTAAAATCCTCCTTGAGCTCTTCTAAGAAGGCTTTTTGGGCTTCAGACCAGTTGATATTTCCTTTTGAGGTTGCAGATGTGAGTTTGTTGACAATGTTGTCCTCTTCAGAATTTCTGCCTTGATCGTTACTGTTCTCATAACATGAATGTTTCTTTTTGCTCATGGTGTTTCTTTATTCCCCAGCCTTTAAAAATATTGAGCTCTCCTGCTGGGAAGCAGAGGGCACTGACCCGAGCTTCTTGTATTGGGAGCTGTGTACTGAGGCCTTCGATGTTGGCAATTGGAGGCTGTAGGGTTCTGGCAGTTTACTTGGTAGCTGGCTGGAATCAAAAAGGCTGGAACTTTTGGGCAATTCTAGGTTGCTGCTTTCCCTTTCCTTTAGCTTTGTTCAGCTCCTTTTAGATGGCTCTTGCAGGGTGTTTATCTGCCTGGGGCCCTTTGTAATGGTGCTTCCCTTAGTTTTGCTTAGGAACTGGGAGACTCCTTTGCTGAAGAAGGCGGAGGCACTGTGTGGTTTTCTGAACTGGTTTCCACAGATTTCCCAGCCCTCACTGAGGCACTCAGAGGTCCAGGTGTTGGTTTTTGCCTGCTCCACCATCTGGGCTTCAGGATCTCTTCCTGGGTGGCAGTTGGAGGCTGTAGGGTTCTGGCAGCTTACCTGGTGTTGGGCTGGAATCAGCAAGGCTGGACCTTTTGGGCAATTCTAGGTTGCTTTCTTCAGCTCCTTTCAGATGAATGCTTCAGGGTGCTTATCAGCCTGGGGTCCTTTGTAGTGCTGCTTCCCTTATATATGCTGAGGCACTGGGAGACTGGTTTGCTGTAGAACACTGAAGCACCAGGATTGCCTCCTGGTGGGCTAAAGTGGGGATTTCTGCTTGCTGGCATGCTGCTTCCCTTCCCCCAGGGCAAGAGGGGCATTTCCTGTTATTCCCTCAAGCTACCTGGGCTACTGCACTGCTGCTCTCTGTCTTTCTTCTGGTTCAGCTATTCCAGGGTTTTTCCTGGGGCAATATTTTCTGGGCTTTCAGAGGTTGATAGGGGAGGGTGAGAGTGACTACCTTTTTACTCTGCCATCTTGGCTCCTGGAAGCAGAAGTCTTAAACTCTGATTTTTAAAAATGTCTATAATAACAGCAATTGTCTAGTAATTATTTAGTCAGTTGGTGGTTGAAGAATTTTTATGTTACACTTGCATTTTACTTTTTAATTTGACTGTACCTTTTACATCAAGTTCCTTTAAAAATATTGCCTGAATGTTTTCAACTGTTTTAAATAAGTTGGACTGATAGCATAATAATATTGAAAGTGAACTGTAATCTAGCACATACTGCAGATATAGACAAAGTTTTCATCTGTTAGAATAACAGGGATGGGATTTTGTAGATCTTCTTGTTTTCTAATAATATGAAGAAGTTGAAACTGTTTCTATATAATGATGATGAGTATATATTTACCTGAAAGGGGAACCCTTAGCTGACTTTGTGATTATTCTGATTCACTTAATGTGGATGGGGGAGTTCTTATTTAGTACCTATGCTCTAGAACTATGCAAGAAGTGTCTGTGCTGTGGCCATGATGTTCATGTAGCTGCTTCTGATCATTGTCATGACATCAGGAATAGAAATCTTTGAATGAATTGGATGTGTCATCATTTTTGGTGTGGATTTGAAGTTCTTGATCCTGCTCAAGCTCATATTTACCACAATGAATTAGGTGGTCCATCATGAACTACAAAGATTTAAAGATTGGTCCTTGTGAAAAGCAGAAGGAAAATCTAGGAATGCTGGCTATTATTCATCTCCATAGTCACCTTCTTCTTCTCCTTTCTCCTCCTTCTCCCTCTCCTCCTCCTTTTCCTCCTCCTCCTTCTCCTCTCCCTCTTTATCTTCTTCCTCCTCTTCCTTTTTGTGCTCTTTCTCCTCCTTTTTGTCAACATAATGAATCTTTCTGTGTGTAATTTATTTTTTCATTAATAGTGTTTATACACAATTCTTTACTAAAAGCCCTAAAAACGTCTACATGATGGAATTTTTTGAAGGTAATACCTCACTACAAAGGGGTGTTATGTAATAGGCCTAATATTTACTAGCATTCCCTGACATACTTTCTTTTACAGCAATCACAATAAAGAATGGGAGAATGTGTCCCCCCCCAGGCCCTACTTTAATAGAAATTAGGTTTCCTTAAAATCAGACAAAACTGCCAGAATCTTATTGGTTCCTTCTTCCCTAATGCAGCTTTCTGGACACCTAAGGGCAAAAAAAATCCCAGCCCTGGGCAGTTGGGGCCCTTAGAGAAGTGAATTTCTGAAGCTCTTGTGGGTCACTATGTATTTCTCTATATTCTACACTGATGACCAGATGCATTTTATTTTTTTTATTTTTAAACATTTTATTATTTTCCTAAATTCATGTAAAACAATTTTTAACATTTTTTTTACATTTAGAGTTACAAATTCTCTTCCTTGTGACTTCCCCTACCCATTCCCTGAGGCAGTAAGCAATTTGACACAGGTTATACACTTGCAATCAGGAAAACATACTTGCATATTAATTATGTTGTAAAAGAAAACACAGAACAAAACAAAGCCACAAAAAAGAAAGTGAAAAATAGTATGCTTTAATGTGTATTCACTTTGGAATTGTGTTGTTCTCTTTAGTGTGTAAGCTTAGTAGTGGTTTTACTGAGTCGAAAGGGTTGCATATTTTAGAGACCTTTCAAAATGCAACCTAGAATGCTGGAACATATTACATATTTGCCAACAATGTATTTGTGTAACCACTTTACCATGGGCCTTGCCAAAATTACTTTTCTTGGTCATCTCTTTTATTGTCTTCATTTTTTCCTCTGTAAAAATTTAATAATATTGGTAATGTATATTATCTATATATTATGTTTATATATATATATATACACATAAATATATACATAATTGTATATTATGTATGTATCTTAATCTCATTTGCCCTCTCAATGTAGTTCATCATCATTTCAGGAGTATTTTTTTTAATTTCCTCTTCTTTTTGCTCTTCTGTTGTAAAATTGCAATCTACTATTTTCTATGGAGCCTTTAAAATAGTTGAACCTCATTCCACACTTGTGGAGTTTAATACATCATAGTCAATAGATTTATTAAATTCTCAACTTTTACTTGCTTGAAAGTTAATTCCATTTTAACAATATGGTCTGTTTCCTTTTTCACCACGCTGTTATTAAATGACTCCAGTTCCTGGTAGTTATACTGTCCTACCTGACAGGAATATTGAGGAAAATGTTTTATTAATGATTGAAAAACACTTTGAAAATGTAAAGTGTCACATAAATGTTAAATTATTCCTGACATAAGGTACTAGACAATACTAGCTATACTGACGATAAATGTCAGATCACAGGATTATGTCTGTAAAATAGCCTGCCTCTACTTTTGTCCCTATTGCCTTGTGAGGGAGCTAAGGATACATGAAACTGGCCTTATTATTTTTCAAGTTTTATGACTAAGATTAAACTGTTGTGTGGGTTTTCTATAGTGGTAAGAATGTGGTACAATAACATTAATATAATGAAGAGCTGGGTCAAGACATTTAGGTGTATATGTGTTATGTATGCATGAACATATATGTATGAGGGTATATATGCCTCTCTATATCTATGTAGATAGATATATTTACACATACATATATGTTACTATATGTATATATGTGCATGCATATCAAAAGTTAAATTGGAAACAAACTTAGAAAAATACTTTTCATATTTATACTCTCAAGAAGGGGAAACATTTGACAAGGCCAACACCTAAGACACAAGGGGCAAAGGCTAGAAACAGAGTACAATTTGGCTCATTATGGCTCTGCCTTCACCACACAGATCAACAAGCTATTTTTTAACTTTATGGCATGAATTTTATTGAGAGTGGAGATTGTTGTAGTAGAAGGTGGGATATAGAAGGGGGACTAATGTTGAAAATGTAATAGAGGCAATTGTGCTGAGTATGTATTCTTTGGCTCCCTGGGAATATACATATACTTCAGCCCAGAATCAAAGGATCTACACCGTAAGACAGTGAAGTAATTTCTCTTTGGTATCTGTGACTCCTGGGTAAGTGAAGGAGAATTGATGACAGAGTTTGATAGAGCTGGACATTCTGTGAGGTACATGAAGTAAGGAAAAGCATCTTTTCCTGATTCCATGACCAATCCCCTTTGAAATAGTCCCTAGTCATGAGGTTGAAAAATATATTGCTGCATCATTCTAAAGTGCAAGTCCTTCAGAATTGACCTCATGTCCCTTCCCATGGCAAGAACCAGCATGCCCATACACATTAATGCTCTTACATACTTTCAAGTTAGAGTTTTCTAAACAAAAAAAAATTAAGGCATCCATATCCATTTATTTATTGAAAAATAAACAGTCCTTCATTAGGTAAACTCTCCATTTAAATAGTTCTTGGGAAACACCTAATTACATGACTAAATTTGTTTTCCACTTAATTCTGTTTTCTAAACTCTTAACACATGGTGGTGGCTGTTGTTCAGTCATTTTGAGTCATGTCTGACTATTTGTGACTAGGGTTTTTGTGGCAAATTTGCCATCACTTTCTCCAAATCATTTCACACATGAGGAAACTAAGGAAAAACAGTGTTTAGTTGACTTACCCATCATTACATATCTAGTAAGTATCTGAGGCCAGATTTGAATTTGGGAAGATAGACCTCCATTTCTCCAGGCTGGGCACTCTATTGTACCACCTAGGTGCTCTCATACATGGTAACTTCCACTAAAGGCCAACTTTGTTTGCATAGATTTCTTTGGACTGAAGTGAAGTGTTTTCTGAAAAAACACATTTTCCTCAACATATATTCCCCTTAGCCCAAGTCACAGTGCCTGTTGTAATTAGAATTTCTCTATATGAAGCTTCTGAAGTATTTTAAATATAATGAAGTATTATAACTTTGAAGGGTTAACATGATAATAAATTAGGATCTTTACAGCGATTAGGTTAGATTATTCTGACAATGTACACTTCTTGTGCATATTGCTTCTTTGATATTTATATTTGAATTTATGTTGTCCTATAATAATGCCAAATACTTAAGGTGCTCAATAAATTTTCATTAATTTAGTAAAGCTCTAAAGCACTATATAAATGTGAATTTCAAAAGAAAATAAACTAAATAAAATATCTTCTTCAAAACAGGGTCATGGAGTAGGTACATAGAAAAAAATATTGTTTATTTAATTTTAAGATAAAGAAACAGAATTTAAGTCAGGAAGACTATAATACAAATCTTTCCTCAAACATTACTAGTTGTGTGGTCTTGGGCAAGTCACCAAACCTTTATGAGCCTTTGCTTCCTAATTAGTAAAAGGGAGACAATAATTTCACCTTCCCTTCACAGGGGTTTGGTAAGGAACCACTGAATATTTGAAAGTGTTAAAGCACTATATAAATATTATTATAATCATCATCATCATCATCATAGGTGATGGTGGTGGTGATGCTACTTATGATCAATTTATAAGTATTAGCCAGTATAAAATACTCAAAAAACATAGTCCTATGGGAGAATGAGATAACTGATTAGGAAAGGTAAAGACTGAATGGAGGCTACTTTCCTTACCTTTTCATATATATATATATATATATATATATATATATATATATACTACTTGTGGTAGTATCTAACTGTAGATACTTGATGTAGATACCTGTGGTCCAAGACAATGAGAAATCAAATGAAATCACTTAGAACCCATTGGGTTTAAGAGAAGAGTCAATGGAACATAAAGTAGATTTTCCAAAAACTCATTTTGCCTCTTCATAGTTTTCACATGGAGCCATATATGGCATTTCTCACTTGTACCTTCTTTCTTCTTCTCTCCTACTCAAATTCCTATCATACCCACTACTTTTGCTTCTTTTTTTAAAAAAAAAAGTAAGTGGTTTTGCTTCTGGAAGCCAAGATGGCAAAGTAAAAAGGTAGTTGCTCTCACCCTCCCCTATCAAGCTCTGAAAACCCAGAAAATATCACCCCAGAAAAAATCCTGGAATAGCTGAAAGAAAAGAAAGACAGGGTGCAGCAGTGCAGTAGCCCAGGTAGCTAGAGGGATTAATGGGAAAGGCCCCTCTTACCCTGGGGGAAGGGGAGCAGTACAGAACTGGGAATCACCCATCCAGCTAGTGGAAAGACACACTTTAGCACACCAGAAGGAGATTCTGGTGCCTCAGCATTCTGCAGCAAACAGGTCTCCCAGTGACTCAGCAAAAATAAGGGAAGTAGAACTACACAGGGCTCCAGGCAGATAAGCACCTGCAGCCTTCGTCTGAAAGGAGTTGAAGAAAGCAACCTAGAGTTGCCCAAAAGTTCCAGCCTTGTTGATTCCAGCGCAACACCAGGTAATCTGTCAGAACCCTACAGCCTCCAACTGCCAACCAGGAGGAGATCCTGAAGCCCAGGTGGTAGAGCAGGCAAACACCAATAGCTGTACCTCTGAGTGCCTCAGTGAGGGTGGGGTAACTGGTGGAAACCAGCTCAGAAAACCACCATGTGCCTTGGCATTCTACAGCAAAGAAGGCTCCCAGTGCCTCAACAAAACTAAGGGAGGTAGCACTGCAAGGGGCCCCAGGCAGATAAACACCTGGCAGCACCCATCTAAAAGGAGGTGAACAAAGCTAAAAAGAAAAGCAGGCAACCCAGATTTGCCTGTAAATCCCAGCCTTATTGAATCCAGTCCAACACCAGATAAGCTGCCGGAACCCTACAGCCTCCATTTGCCAACATAAGAGGCCCCAGCACACAAAGACCAAGACCTAGACTCCCAACAAAAGAAGCTTGGGTCAGTGTCATCTGCTCCCTAGCAGGAGAGCATAATCTCTTTAAGGGCCAGGGAATAAAGAAACACCATAAGTAAAAAGAAACGTATGATAGATGCATATTATGAGAAGAGTGAAGATCAAGACAGAAATTCTGAAGAGGACAACATTGTCATCAAACCCACTCTGCAACATCAAAAGGGAATATGAACTAGTCTGAAGCCCAAAAAGCCTTCTTAGAAGAGCTCAAGAAGGATTTTAAAAATCAAATGAGAGAGGTAGAGGAGTCCTTAAAAAGTACAATTGGCCAGTTGGAAAAAAAAAGTAACTGAAGAAAACAAATCCCTTAAAAATACAATTGGCCAACTGGAAAAAAAGTGCACTGAAGAAAAACACTTTAAAAAATACAATTGACCAATTGGAGAAGAAAGTACAAAATCTAACAGAAGAAAACAATATGTTAAAAATTAGATTGAAGAAATAGAAATTAATGACTCTATGAGACAGCAATAATCACTCAAACAGAAACAAAAAAAAATGAAAAAATAGATGAAAATGTAAAATACCTCATGGGTAAAACAACTGACCTGGAAAATCAATCGAGGAGAGACAGTTTAAAAATTATTGGCCTACCTGAAAATCATGATAAAAAAAAAAAGCCTGGACAATATCCTTCAGGAAATCATAAAGGAAAACCACCCTGAAGTCCTAGAACCAGAAAACAAAATAACTATAGAAAGAATCCACTGCTCCCCGCCTGAAAGCGATTCTAAATTGAAAACACCAAGGAATATAATAGCTAAATTCCAAAATTACCACATTAAAGAGGAAATCCTGCAAGCAGCCAGAAAGAAACAATTCAAATATCTTGGAACCACAGTCAGGATTACACAGGACCTTGCACTCTCTACATTAAAAGACCGTAGGGAGTGGAACATGATATTCTGTAAGGGAAAGGAGCTTGGAATGCAGCCAAGGATTAACTACCCAGCAAAAATGAGCATGATTTTTCAGGGAAGGAGATGGATATTCAATGAAATAGGGGACTTCCAAACCTTCCAGAGCTTAACAAAAAATTTGATCTTCACGTACAACATTCAAGAGAGACATAAAAAGGGAAATGGGACAGAAAGATACAATATGCTGTTAATAAGGGCAAAATGTATACATCCCCACAAGGGAAGATGACACTTGTAACTCCTGAGAACTGTATTGTTATTATACCATGTTAAAGGAGTATACATAAAGGGGGTGGATATAAGTTGACTTTGACATAATGATAAAAAACAATCTAATCAAGTAGGTTAAATAGATCCAAGTAAGTGGATTAGTCTGAGCTAAGAAAATGTACTGAGAAAGGAGGATGCAGACAAGGGTATATTACATTAGAGGAAAAGAGACAAAAACCTATTAGAGCAGAGGTAAAAAGGGAGGGAAATGAGCATTGTTTGAACCTTACTTTCATCATATTTGGTTCAAGAACGCAATAACATAATCAGTTAGGTATAGAAATCTAACTTGCACTATAGGCAGTAGGAGGGAAAAGGGGAAAGAAAAGGGAGGGGGGATAGAAGAGAGGGAAAAAGCAGTAAGGGTAAAGGGGAAGAAAAGGAAAAGGGATAATAGAAGGGAGGAGGGACTGAGGGAGGCAGTGATCCAAAGCAAAACACTAGTGAGGGGGGGAAAGAGAAAGGAGAAAGAAAAGCATAAACAGGGGGAAAAAAGGAAGGAGAAAAAGACACAGATAGTAATCATAACTGTGAAGGTGAATGGGATGAACTCTCCCATAAAATGGAAGCATATAGCAGAATGGATTAAAAACCATAATCCTACAATATGTTGTTTGCAGGAAACATATTTGAAAAAGAGTGACACATACAGGGTAAAGGTAAAAGCCTGGAGCAACATATATTATGCTTCAGCTTAACTAAAAAAAAAAAAAAAAAAAACAGGGGTAAAAATCCTATCTCAGACAAATCAAAAGCAAAATTAGATCTTATCAAAAGAGATAAGGAAGGAAACTACATCCTGCCAAAAGGCACCACAGACAATGAAGTAATATCATTACTAAACATATATGCACCAAATGGTATAACATACAAATTCTTAGAGGAAAAGTTCAGGGAGTTACAGGAAGAAATAGACAGCAAAACTATACTAGTGGGGGACCTCAACCTCCCCCTCTCTGAACTAGATAAATCTAACCACAAAATAAACAAGAAAGAAGTTAAGGAGGTGAATAGAACATTAGAAAAGATAGGTATGATAGACCTCTGGAGAAAACTGAATGGGCATAGAAAGGAATACACTTTTTTCTCTGCAGTAAATGGCACATACACAAAAAATGACCATATACTAGGACATAAAAACCTTACAATCCAATGCAGAAAGACAGAAATACTAAATGCATCTTTTTCAGATCATGATGCAATAAAAGTTATATGTAATAAAGGGCCATGGAAAGATAGAATAAAAAATAATTGGAAACTAAATAATCTAATCCTAAACAATGATTGGGTCAAACAACAAATCATAGAAACAATCAAAAATTTCATTCAAGAGAATGACAATAATGAGACAACATACCACAACTTATGGGATGCAGCAAAAGTAGTTCTTAGGAGAAGTTTTATATCTCTAAATGATTACATAAACAAAATAGAAAAAGAGGAGATCAATGAATGGGGAATACAACTAAAAAATTAGAAATTGAACAAATTAAAAATCCTCAATTAGACACCAAATTAAAAATATTGAAAACCGAAAAATTAATAAAATTGAAATTAAGAAAACTATTGAACTAATAAATAAAAGTAAGAACTGGTTTTATAAAAAAAACCCAGTAAAATAGATAAACCTTTGGTTAATCTACCTGAAAAAAAAAGAAAGAAGAAAACCAAATAACTAGTAGCAAGAATGAAAAGGGTGAAGCTACCACCAAGGAAGAGGAAATTAAAACAACACTTAGGAATTATTGTGCCCAACTATATGCCAACACATTTGACAATCTTAGTGAAATGGATACATATTTACTAAAATATAAATTGCCCAGATTAACAGAAGAGGAATTAAACTACTTAAATAACCCCATCTCAGAGAAAGAAATTGAACAAGTCATTAATGAATTCCCTAGGAAAAAATCTCCAGGGCCAGACGGATTTACATGTGATTTCTATCAAATATTTAAAGAACTATTAATTCCAATACTATATAGACTATTTGGTAAAATAGGTGAAGAAGGAGTCTTACCAAATTCTTTTTATGATACAAATATGGTGCTGATACCTAAACCAGGAAGAGTCAAAATAGAGAAAGAAAATTATAGACCAATTTCTCTAATGAATATAGATGCAAAAATTTTAAACAAAATGTTAGCAAATAGATTACAGCAACTTATCACAAGAACAATACACTATGACCAGGTAGGATTTATACCAGGAATGCAGGGCTGGTTCAATATAAGGAAAACTATCAACATAATTCATCATATCATCACCAAAATGAACAGAAACAACATGATCATCTCAAAAGATGCAGAAAAAGCTTTTGACAAAATCCAACACCCATTCCTATTAAAAACACGAGAGAGCATACGTATAAATGGAATCTTCCTTAAAATAATAAATAACATCTTTCTAAAACCTTCAGCAAGCATAATATATAATGTGGACAAGCTATAAGCATTTCCAATAAGATTGGTGGTGACATAAAGATGTCCATTATCACCTCTGTTATTCAACATCATACTGGAAATGTTAGCTTTAGCAATAACAGAAGAAAAAGACTTTGAAGGTATTAGAATAGGTAAAGAAGAAACAAAGCTATCACTCTTTACAGACGACATGATATTATACTTAGAGAATCTCAGAGAATCAAGTAAAAAACTCTTTGAAATAGCAACTTCAGCAAAGTTGCAGGTTATAAAATAAACCCACATAAATCATTGGCATTTCTATATATTACCAACAAAACCCAATAGCAAGAGATAGAAAGAGAAATTCCATTTCAAATTACTGTAGACATTATAAAATATTTAGGAGTCTACCTCCTGAAACAAACCTAAGAAGTCTATGAACACAATTACAAAACACTTTTCATGCAAATAAAGTCAGATCTAAATAATTGGAAAAACATCAGTTGCTCATGGGTAGGCTGAGCTAATATAATAAAAAGGACAATTCTACCCAAGCTAATTTACTTATTCAGTGCCATACCAATCAAACTACCAAAAAATTATTTTATAGAGTTAGAAAAAATAATAACAAGATTCACTTGGAAGAACAAAAGGTCCAGAATATCAAGAGAACTAATGAAAAGAAATGCAGGGGAAGGTGGCTTAGCCATTCCAGATCTTAAATTGTATTACAAAGCAGCAATCATCAAAACTGCTTGGTACTGGCTAAGAGATAGAGTCATGGGTTAGTGGAATAGATTACATATGCAAGACACAGTAGTCAATGACTATAGTAATGTATTATTTGATAATCCCAAGGACCCTAGCTTCTGAGATAAGAACCCAGTCTTTGAAAAAAACTGTTGGGGAAACTGGAAAAGAGTATGGCAGAAACTAAGCATAGACCAAAGTCTCACAACATATACAAAAATTAAGTCAAAATGAGTTCATGATTTAGATAAAGGCTAATACTATAAGCAAACTGGGAGAGCAAAGAATAGTTTACCTGTCAGATGTATGGAGAACAGTAGAATTCATGACCAACAGGAGATAGAGAACATTATGAAAAGCAAAATAGAAAATTTTGATTACATTAAATTGAAAAAAATTTGCGCAAACAAAGCCAATGCAACTAAGATTAGAAGGAAGATAGAAAATTGGGAAAGAATTTTTACAACCAGTCTCTCTGATAAGGGCCTCATTTCTAAAATATATAGAGAATTAAGTCAAATTTATAAGAATACAAGCCATTCTCCAGTTGATAAATGGTCAAAGGATATGAACAGACAGTTCTCAGATGAAGCAATACAAGCCATCTATAGTCATATGAAAAAATGCTCTAAATCACTATTGATTAGAGAAATGCAAATCAAAACAACTCTGAGGTACCACATCACAACTATCAGAATAGCCAACATGACAAAACAGGAAAATGATAAATGTTGGAGAAGATGTGGAAAAATTGGAACATTAATGCATTGTTGGTGGAGTTGTAAAATGATCCAACCATTTTGGACAGCAATTTGGAACTACGCCCAAAGGGCTATAAAAATGAACATACCCTTTGACCTAGCAATAGCACTTCTAAGGCTATATCCCAAAGAGATCACACAATCAGGAAAAGGACCTACACGTATAAAAATATTCATAGCAGCTCTTTTTGTGGTGGCAAAGAATTGGAAAGTAAGAGGATGCCCATCAATTGGGGAATGGCTTAACAAGTAGTGGTATATGAATGTGATGGAATACTATTGTGCTATAAGAAATGATGAACAGACTGACTTCAGAAAAACCTGGAAAGACTTGTATGGTCTGATGCCAAATGAAGTGAGCAGAACCAAGAGAACATTGTACATAATAACAACCACATTGTGTTTTGACTAATGTTGATAAACTTAACCCTTCCTGACAATATAACGATCTAAGATATCTCCAGAGGCCTTGTGATGGAAAATGCTATCCTCATCCAAAGAAAGAACTATGAAAGTTGAATTGTGATTTTTTTTCTCTTCTGTTGAATTTTGTTTCTTCTTTCTGATGGTTCCTCCCATTGGTTTTAATTTTTACTTACAACATCAGTAATGTGAAAATATGTTTAATATAAATGTAAATGTATAGCCTATATCAGATTGTGCACCGTCTTGGGGAGGGTGGTTGGGAGGAAGGGGGAGAAAAATTTTAAACTCCAAAGCGTATGGAAGTGATTATTGATAAATCAAAATAAATTAATAAAATAAATGCAAGTAAAATTCAAAAGGAGAGAATTTATATATTGTGTCTAGTCCTGAGGTCCTTTTTAATTTGATAATATATACCTTTCTTTCATTGGGTAGGAGGAGAACAGAGGAGAGTGAACTTTCTTTTTTGATTTGCCAGTTAAAAGAGCTTCAGTACGATCTTACTGTCTTGTGTCTATTCCATTATTGGTCAGCAAGACTTCAAAGATGAGTTCATGCCCTTGGCCTCAGGCACTGCATTTCCCTGACCAATCACATCAAAATATCATCCCCTTCTTGTTTCATACCAGATAATTGTATTTATATAGACTTCACTGCATGCTTATTATATGCCAGCTAAGTAATCAAGTTGCCATGGATGTGGACGAGGTCAACTAGTCTCAAACCAAATGAATATTTCAAACCAACAAGCTTATATCCCTGCATATAATGTAGTAATTTTAGATAAATGACTAAATAGAATCTTACATTGGTTCTGATTTTGAACAGAGGGATAAATTCATTCCAAACCACATGTCCTTCTATCCACTACTTCAATAACTTATTGAAATAATGGAAATAGGCAAGTCCTAGGAAAGTACCAAGAACATATGGCAGGGAAGTTTTAATTAAATTAAGCTACTATTCTTTCTGAGCTCCAGTTTTTGAAATGACTAATAGTAATCCTGGATATGACAATGCAGCAAAAAAGTCTCTGCATTGAAATTGACAGTTTTAATAACAGTTATTTTGCCATTTTCTATACTACATCAGACTCTTTACAAGGATGAACCTAATTATCCCAAGAGGTCTGAGCTCATATCTTTGTAATCAATGCCTAACTACATAAACTGACCATGTACCTATGATAATCAAGTCTCTTTTTTATGTTAAACTACAGCTATATGAAATAACTTTGTTTTTCCTCTTCCATATGAGAAATTGAAGGAACATTTATTAGCTAATTTAAAATATAAACCATGGCATGAAAGTGAAGTATAATCTGGGCTCTGGCAGAGATCAGAAACTCAAATGAAGATTCTCCATAAATGAGTGATTCCTTCCAACTTCCCAAACAGAATTTTATATCTCTGTCCTTAGTTTACCTAGAGATGAAGAATTTAGTTTATGCAATCCATGTTTATTTTCAACAAGTATCTATTTAGCAACAACTGTGTGGTAGGTACTGTTATTCCTGGATTGTAGTGACAAAAACAAACTAACCCCTGGCCTCAAGGGAATTATATTCTTCTAGAGGCAGGGAAAGGCATGCACAAAGATAAGAAAACAAAACTTATCAAAAATAAATCGAAGATAATTTTTGAGGTACCATTATCTAAACAGTTCAGAAAAGCCTTCATCTATGAGGTCCTATTTAAGACAAGCTTTGAAGGAAGCTAAATATTCTAAAAGGTACTAGTGAGGAGGAAGTGCATGCCAGTTAGGAGTGAGATATTGGACAAAGATAAAGAGGTGAAACGCTCTTAATGAGCAATAGTAAGCAGAAAACTTTAGCTAAAAGAGTGAGTGAAGGACCAGCTCTGGGGTTTTACCTCATATTCATCAAACAAGCAAAGAAAATAAAAGGGAAGCAGCATGAAATTTTTTTGAGATGTTGGGAAAATAGACACACTAATACACCATTGTTGGAGATTTGAATTGTTCTAAATATTCTGAAAACAAATTAGAAATACCCCAAGGTCACTAAATTTTATGTGTCACTTAACTTAAATGCAACTACTACAGATATACTCCAAAGAGGTCAGAAAAAAAGGGAAGTTACCCATATGCATGTAAATATTTAGAGCAGCATTTTTGTTGTAATAAAGTGCTGGAAATAAAGTAGAGTACCATCAATGGGGGATGATTTAATGATCTGTGATATATAAATATAACAGAATGATATTGCAGCATCACAAATGATGAATATAAATGATTCAAAGAAATCTGGGAATACTTGTGTGAACTTCTACAGAGTGAAATAGGTAGAAATAGGACAATTTATTACATTATGGCTATAATAGTATAAAGAGAAAAAACTCAAAAGACTTCGCAACTCTGATCAACAGAGTGAACAATCAGAACTTTGTCTCTTGGTAAAGAGGTAATGCATTAGAACTACAGAGTAAGGCATATATTTCCAGAAATATCAAATATGCTGATTTGTTTTGATTGTGTATTTGTTATAAGGGAGGATCTGAGTTAATGGGAAGAGATAGAAATGGGAAAAAAAGGCAGAAAACAAATCAGTAACACAACTATATACAAAGTACACAGGAAAAAATACAAAGAAATTCAAGAGACACAAAAAAGTTGATGCTATTACTACAGTGTTAAATTTAATATGCACTTTACAAACCAACATAAATTTTATCCTTTGTATATTAAAAGTCAACATTCATGACTGCACATGTGTATACATATATGTGTAAACATGTGAGCATGTAGCATATGTGCACACACATGCATATATAAATACATATATAGTGATTAAATTAATCCAGAATAAGCCTGGAAAAGTTTTCTGAAGTCAGATTATAAAGTCGTTTATATGCTAAACAAAGATGTTCTCAACTTGATCCTGGAAGCAAGAGGGAACCCTGGTAGATTTTTGAGTGGGGGAGGGACATAGTCATAGTGTAGTTATGTTTTAGGAATATAACTTTAGCCGCTTTTTGGATGATGGATTAGAATTGGGGAGGAACTTGAGCCAAGACAAACAATTTGTAAGCTATTGCAATTTAAATTGCCTGTGAGATAAGTTCTAACACTATATAGGACTTAAGTGGTTAGAAAAATAAAGGAGTGTATAACAGGTGCCCTGTTGTTAGTCAACAAGTATTTATTGTGAACCAAATAATGTGCTAAATGCTAAGGATTCAAAAAGGGCAAAAACAATTCCTGCTCTCAAAAAGCTTCTATTTTAATATCAGAAAAACACATAATTGTCTATATGCATATGAGTATATACTGAGTAGGTGAAAGGGAATATTGAAGTGGAAGACAATATAAAATGGAGACAGAAAAAGGCCTTCTACAGAAGGTTTAGGAAGTGATTCAAATTTTGAACAAAAGGGAAACTAACAGGCAGTAGTGAGGAAGCAGAATATTTTAATTGTATCCTCTTCTTCCTTCATCTTCTGTGGTTTCTTCAGTTTAGGAAACTACTAGCATAGAAATGCCCTCCACCCCAGGCAGACCCCACATTGACAAAATGTGTGTAACTTTGCCTGGAACATTGAAAGATTAAGTGACTTGCCCAGGGTTATGTAATTAGTATATATCAGATGTAGCAATTGAACATAGGTTGTACTAACTCTGAGGCCTACTTTTCTACCATCCTGTATGTAATACTTGCCTTAGTATTCATCTTTTCAATTTTAATGGAGACATACATACATATATACCTATGTGGTGAGTAAGGAAAGAAAACAAAAGCAAGAAATAGGAAATAAAAGAGGAATTGTAGTTATGGTGCCAGATCTGAATGGAGACCACCAATATTTTTCGAAGGCAGATATTCAACTTGAGCTAATGTTGTTATATTGGTACCTTGATAATTAGTTTGAAGGTTGATAGGTTATGTGGATATATCCTTTCAGGTTAGAGGATTTCAATTCTTTTTTTTTTTTTTTGCTTTTTATGGTGAGGCAGTTGGGGTTAAGTGACTGGCCCAGGGTCAGCTAGTAAGTATCATGTGTCTGGGACTGGATTTGAACTCATGTCCTTCTGACTTCAAGACCAGAGTTCTATCCACTGCACCACCTAGCTGTTCCAGGATTACAATTCTTGATATAATTTTATGATGATGAAAAAGATTTTAAGGAACCAACAATAGAAATAACATTTTGTAAGAACGTTTTATTTTTTTTCTCTCAAAATAGATTTGGACCATGATCTTTAGCTTAGGTACAATAATTGCCATATATATTAGTATAGCACAAAACTTTGCTTTTGCCTTATGAAGAGATTTGACATTTTTTTTTATATTCAACTTGGGCAGTAATGACTAAATTAGAGGGGAACAAGGTATCTATAACCTTCTTTTCTTCCTTGTTGATCTGTACCTTTTCTTCTAGTTTTATATGACTCCAGAAACAGTAGGTGTCATAAAGCAGCTGGCAGGGGACAGCACTTAGGAAAGCAGCCAATTACTGCTTCCAAGAGCAAAGCATTTTGGTTTGGCCTAGGGACTAAGTCTGTTCTATACTTCAAAATGAAAATCTCTTAATGGCTGCTCTGTGCTCTGTTACCATACATATGCATTAGGCCAGCCTGAAGGGAGCAGAGACATTGATTGTTTTTGGAGACCAGGCTATTCCCCATACTATCTTTACATGTTCTTTCATTTCACCATTTCCAAGTGATGGATGCATTTGGGTGAGTACAATTGGATTTTAGGGCAGATCTTAGATTCAGGACCTGTAGTTTGATCTGCTGGATTATCTTGGTTGATGTCAAAAGAGAATGGAAAATACACTTTTAATTGTTTTGGAAATAATGAGCAAACAAATATTTTTTCTTAACTTGTTACAAGGAAATATTATAGACTCATTTGTGTTTTCATTTCTATTCAAAAACTGTCCCAGATTTACAAACAATATTTCTCCCTTTTAAATTATTTAGATCTTTTATTTTAATATTTTCTTTTTCTAAAAATTATATGATCTTATTTTCAGTAGGATCAAGGGAGTGTACTTGCCATTTTTGCAGTTCAGAAGCTAAGTGTAGTTTCTTAAATGATTCCAATAAGACTCTGTGATAAAATTGGATATAGCCCCATCTTTTGACATCCTGCTTGGCTCCCTATTAATTGGACCTTGCTTAGGAAAGCAAGTCTCCTATTCCAATGCCGTCTCATGCCTCTTGCTGTGCAAGATGGACATTGGCTCACTGAGAACTGTGCAAGGTGGGATTGACAACTGGCCAATTTAGGAAAGGCTGCTGGTCAAAGATTAGGACATAAAAATAACATGGAAAAATAAAAGGCTCCTATTATCCAGCCAGATGGACTAGAAGCAAACAAAGTAGCTGTCACACCAGCAGTCAATCCGTGATAAACCTTCTCTTCTCTTCTCATCATTTTCAGGCATGTGTTTGGTAACTCTGGTCTGATTGATAATGAAATCACTGCATCAACACTGCCAAAAACAGAGCAGAGCAAAAGTAGGAGTAGCTAAGCCAGGCTACTCCTCTGTTGAAGAGGTCACTGATTACAGATTTTTGGTGTTTTTTTTTTTTCCAATAATTCCAGTTTTTTCCTCTCAGATGACTAGCTGGCAGATTTTTTTAAAAAGGCAGGTGGAAAATAATAGTTGAATACAAGGAGGGGAACAGGAGAAAGAGACTCATGAGGTATATGATAACTTAAGGATAAGAAAAAGAAAAGGGCACAGTAATATGACTGGTATGTTCCCTTCTCTTATGTTCTGTCATAATAGACATCTCTGCATTCTCCACTTAGGCTTCAAATTTAATGTCAGACTTCAATGCATTATTTAGGATTGTACACTACACTTTAATTCAGTGGTCCGATGCAAGGGGGTCCCATTGTTGTTAAAAATTGAAGTTATAAGTCTAGGAAAATTAAAACTAGCTTGAAGGTGGCTAGTAATTTGAAGTTTGTATGTCCAAGTTCTGTTTGTAGCAAGCACGGTTCCCATATCTTCATAGTAGTAAGGAAAGTACTTTACTTTCCTTAAAATTATGGCCAAAGAAGTCTGACTAAGTCAGGTTCCTTTGATGTGGAAAGACAAGTTCAGGCACAGCGACTGACTATGAGCATTGTCTAAGGGCAACCCTAGCTAAGTGCTACAAGTGTTCTTATGAACAGGAGAGAAAATGCTTAATATACTATCTTTGTGTGTTATATTTAGAAATTGGTTTTGGGATTTGAGAAAAACTGGCATTTAAAAATGCCTTTTCAATAATAGAAGACAATATATAATCAATTCCACTATTAGTTTGTATCTCATCTCATATACTGTGCCTAGCTTTAAAAATTAACTCATAGTTTAGGGGGAGAAATGTCAAATAGCCTTTGAAGTCAAATTTGGTCTGTCCTCACCATGAATTAATACCAGAATTGATCTACTAGATGCTATTTGACTCATAATGAAACTTCCATGTGCTTATTCTATTATTTTTTGTTATTACAATCATTTATGCATCAGTTATCTCACCAGCTAGATTCATGCTTAAGTACAAGTTTTATAAAGTTTAATTTATTTTTGTCCTCTGTCTTCTTTAATTTTTGTATCCCCCTTCAGCTATTAGGATGGTAGTTTTCATAAATTAAGTACACATTTTAAATTCGAACAAATGAAGCTAAACTTAAAAATAATGAAACATACCATATAATGTAATTTTCAGGTTTTTTTTAATTGCCAAAACTTTCTCTTCTCTTCCATGAAAAAAAAAAAAACTTCCTAATGTTTATCACATATTTTCCTGCCCACTTGAACAGAGAGTACTGAATATAACCTAACTTTTTCCTGGTGATTCAGAATCTTCATTATGAAATCTATTATTTTACATGTGTTTACTATACACTGGAATCACTCTGGTTCTGCTCTGGTTCTATATTAGTATTTTGGAGAAATTCAGTTAATACAGGTGAAGTAAATTGATTGATTGATTTCCTTTTGTTTCCTCTTTGCTGGGTCAAAGTGGTATAAAAGTGGGCATGGTTTGTAGACTATCTTTAAAGATTAGCTGAGTTGTTGTGTTGTATAAGTGTGACCTTGACCTAAAATGACTGAGTAGAAATTTTTATTTTTAGAAAACTGAATCATAAGAAGCTGGACATTATCAACCATAATTGGAAAAGAGGAGATATAATGGATTCTCTTTGGAAAGTTCCATCATGTTTTTGATGGCTCCAAGTGTCTCCCTGAAAAAAACATTCTCTCATTAATGATTTGTAGTTGAAAGTTATAGGATAATAAAATCTCCAAAAAAAATCCAAGTTGTGGGTCGTTGAAATCACAATGATGAGACAAATGGCTTATGTAAGTAGGCTGAAAAGTGTTACCTACAAAGAGCCACATAATAGAACTATTAGTGTGTAGGGCAGCTAGGTGGCATAGTAGATAGAGTGCCAGGCCTATAGTCAGGAAGATTCATCTTCCTGAGTTCAAATCTGGCCTCAAACTCTTACTAGCTGTGTCCCTGGGCAAGTCAGTTAGTCCTGTTTGCTTCAGTTCCTCATCTGTAAAATGAATTGGAGAAGGAAATTGTAGACCACTCCAATATCTTTGCCAAGAAAAATCCCAAATGGGTTCATGAAGAGTCAGATTCCAGTCAGAAATGACTGAAGAAAAACAACAACAAACTATCAGTGTATATGAACATAAAAGTAGTGGGTTGGGTGCATACTAAGAGAGAAGAATTCTCTGGGCATCCTTTATGTTCCTGTAATATCCACACCATGTCATCATTAAAAATTCTACTCAACATGTTAGGTAGAACTTCATATGAGGATTGATGGATGGGGATATACAAGGCTGAGAAAGCAAGGATGGAGTCTAATCTACAATGTAGGTAGGAGTGCCTGAGTATAAAAATATTTAGATATCCCACTATCCTCTGTCACTTGTAATAAGGCTCCATTATTCCTGATTCAGAGAGCCTCCTTGCTCCCTTTGTTGTTTGATTTTTATAATCTCTTATGGGTTGGGATTGCAAAGCTTATTAAAACTATACATTTAAAAAAGAGCCAATAAGAAATTCAGTGGAAGCCTAAAGAACATCTGTGGCTTTGGTACTGGGGCTCTGTGACAATTATTTCAGCTGCTCAGAGGTCTTACAAGCCTCAGAAGGAAACTTTAGATAACAAGCTTTTTTTGTGGTTTATGTATTATGAAGACTTGAGATTCAGAGAAATCTGACCTACAGATAAGTGGGAAGTTATTATATTCATTTCAGTGTAGGACAATAAGTGTTAACTAGCTATTTTAATAAGAACATAAAATGAAGTCTTTTAGGGACATATTATTACTGCATATACTATATAGCCTATTGGAAGTAACAAGACCTCCCACAATAATAGAGATTCTACAGTTTGACTCTTAATTGTAGTGTTGACTAATTCATTTATTCATTTTAAATAGTAAACCAGGGGAAAATGCTGATACTGTAAAAAACCTACATGTATGATGCAAAATATGTTTAACCCATTGAGAATTAATGAAGCAATAAAAATAAGATAGAGTAATCTGGTATTTACACAGCTGTTTGTGAACATCCTCCAGGTATTACATTAGAAGACTTACAAGACTTATTGTTATAAAACAAACAAACAAACAAACAAAAACAAACCAGAATGTTCTACCATGGAATGTCTGTGAACTACTAAGGTAACAAAATGACATTTGTTTTCCAAGTTCAATCGAAGACCCCCCCAAAACATGCATTAAGCACCTACCATGGTGCCAGGTTCTGTGCTAAAAGCTGGGGATACAATTAATAAAAAGAAACACTATCTCTGCCATCAAGGAACTTAGAGTTTAATGGAGGGAGACAATACACAAAAGAAGAAAGTAAAGTGGGATGTGGTAGGTTGGGAAGAGAAGGCACCAGGGGGTACCTGGCACAGGTATTAAGTTGAAACCAAGAAGGGCAGCAGATGCAAAACTGAATAAGTTGAAAGTCCAATTTCTGTCATATGAAAGAAGGCATTGAGAGGATTTTGGTGATCTGCCTTCCAGCCCAACAATCAGAGGGAAAAAGTAGGTTAAAGAGGTGGCTCTAAAAAAATTATAGTACCTGCCACTGTCCCTTTAAGTTAGCTACCTACCTTTATATTTGTTCAAACATAAGAATGTTACATGTATATTTGTTTGTATAATATGTAATATATATGTACATACACTATATATATACACATACATATACATGTATATATGTAGGGTACTTATATAGAATGCATATGTAGTGTGTGTATATGTATGTACATACATATACACACATATACACATACATATATACATGTGTGTGTGATGGATAAAGAGCTGGCCTCAAAGACAGATGGGCTGAGTCAATGTCCTGACTTTGGCATATACTGGCTTTGTGATGCTGGGTGAGTCATTTAACCTGTCAATGTTCTAGTCAAAGTCATTATTGATGTAGGTGTGTATCTACAATTCAGAATGAGTTTCCTCACTTGAGAGTTCACTGCACTAAGGAAATTGTTGATCTAATTTCAATCCCTAACCCTTATCCATACACATATAGAGACACAGAATAGGATCATAGAACTAGAGTTAGAAGGGACCTTAGAGGATATCTAGCTTGCTACCCCCACTTTTTATAGATTAAGGAACTGAGATCTAAAATGTTTAATTGACTTGCCTAAGGTCATACAGGTAGTGACCTAAATGTATTATAGGGGAAAGAAAAAAATTAACTCATTTGTACATATGCAAATATTATACCTTAATAAGGACTATGAAACAATTATAGAATCTTTGGGTCATAGTAACATGGAGAATGTAAGTAATATTTTACTGTAATCCTCTTATTTGGAAGATGAGGGAAAAAAATGTTAAATGACTTGCCTTATATGAAATAGTCCAAGAACAATGATTAATGAAATAGAATATCCTCTGTGTCCTTACACTTTCATCAAATGAGGAAAATTTTTTGAGTTACAGAGTCAAGCAAACAGTAAACCATATAAAGTTGATGTACACTAGTCCTATATTTTTCTGTTAAATCAATAAATGAGAGGCATAAACTAGATAGAAAATTTTTTTTACAACATTTGAGAGAAGTGAAATGCTTTTGACTACTAATATAGTCAAGCAAGAGAAAGGGAGGGAATAAGCATCCAATAACTTCTCCCTAATTATTGACCATATCAACAGAAAGCATGGACGATTAATAAACCAGGCATTCAGCTGGAGTTTAGGGCAGAAAAACTAGAACTGCTAAAGACAGGAAGAATGAGGAAATGTGACTTCTTTGGGGTGGAAAATAGACTCAGGATGCTACCAGAGCACTGACTTTGGGAGGCAAGCAGAGAATTTCACCTAAAAGCAACTAAATGAAAATTACACAAAAAGAGAAGGGGACTTCCCTTAAAACATAAGTTTTGAGTTATTGCTGTGTCACATGTATTCTTTATGTTTAAACTCATATTTCCCTGGACTTTGTGTATAGTTGTAGGAGAGTGTATATGAGACTTTTATTTTATTTGAGAGGGCATGGGGTTGTATGAACTATTTTAAACATACCATCTTATTAAAAACTCCTTTATCAAAGTTAATTAACTTTGATTGGCTAATTTATAATAAATATGTAACACATCAGGTGAGTCAAAAATACAGGCAACACCAAATCCCACATGTTTACCCCTAGGAATCCCCAAGAGAGAAATAGTCAGTTGCCCTCTGAGGTTTCCATATCTCAGGGCCAGTGAGATTTGGAAAGTGGCCCAGAGGATATACTACATTTGTACTACAAAGGTAGAAAGTAGCAGAGCCAATATTAAAACCTAGGTTTTTGACTCTAAATCTAGTACTTTTATATATTTATCACTTTTTTCATACATTCTTCTATTCATTAAATCATTTTTCAATTATAAAATATTTTATCCTTCTCCAACCTTCCATCTTCCATTGGAACAAATGCAAAACCCGTTTAAGAATAGTTAATTGAAACAAATATAAATATAAACAAGTTCTTTTACTGACAATATCCAAAGTGTCTGTTACTCTATTTGTCTGCTCTATTAGTCCATCAACCCCCTTTCAAGAGGTGAGTAACATTCCTCAATATCAGGCTCTGAAATTATAATTGATCATTTTGTTGATGAGAGTTTCTAAGCCATTTAGAATTATTTCTTTTTACAATATTAATGTGATTATACCTGGTCACTTCAAATAATAAATTCAGTAAAATCTTCTTGCAGATAGGCTAACCCAGGTTTAGGTGTACTTGATGGGTCAGTGTTAGGTGTATGTCTACCACAAGCACATGAAGACTTATTCTTAGAGTTTGGTCAGACATGTGAGTCACCACAGTTATCCACTATACTTTGGGCCACTACCAGTCATCCTCATTTTTGTCTCTAGAGGAAAGAGTGAGATTGATGACTTTGAGTGACTCTGCCTCACTTAAGTCCAATTCATGTGCAAGTCCTGTCCCTCTTATGTCATTTGTCTTCTTCAAAAATGGATGAATAAAAAATTAATTCATATAATCTGTCTTATATTTCTCTGCAATATTTGCTTTATTTCTCATAGAATGATCTTGTTCCATTACATTTTTATACTATAATTAGCTCTTCCATTGCCCAACTGAAGGGCCTCATCTTAGTTTACCCTTTCTCAACAATATGAAAAGAGTTACTATAAATTTTTTTTAGACATGTGGGCCATTTTCCTCTTTCTTTAATTGTTTTTTTTTTTTACTATTTTTTGGAATAATGACTTCATAGAAATGTCATTGGGCTTATTAAACTGCATGTACAATTTCATTCATATTCCCAAATTGCTTTCACAAATGTTTGTATTCATTCACAGCTTCAATTGTATAACAATATGCATGTTTTATGCCCTAGTTCCTTCATTTTTTTGTCAACATTGCCCATCTAATATATACACGGCAAAACTTCATAATCAGTTAGTAAATTTGAATTTCTTTAATAATTGATGACTTTGTAATTTTTTTAAAATATTAGGCCTCTTTCCTTGTGAACAGCTTTTTAAATATCTTTTAACTATTTAAAAAAATTAAAGAGTATTTCTCATATGTCTTGATAGAAGAATTTTATTAGAGTATTTTAACGAAAAGATTTTTCCCCAATTAGTGCAAATCATTAAATCACATCTTAGCTACTTTGAATCATTGTGTTTGTGTGTATGTGTGTGTGTGTGTGTGTGTGTGTGTGTGTGTAAAATCTTTTGAATTTAATCTTTTAAATTAGTTTGGTCACATAACCTTTCCCTGTCTATAGATCTATAAGTTAATTTCTTTCTTATTCCCAAATTTGGTTTTAATGTAACCTTTTATGTCTAGGACACATACCCATTTTAGACTTATTTTGGTATATGCTATGAAGAATAACTTGAAAATTAAATTCTGCCACACTGCTGTCCAGGTTTTGTGGCAGATTTTGTCAAATAATAAATCCTTATCCTAGCAGCTGTGGTTTCTGTGTTTACTGGACATGTATTTACTGTTCTTCTCTGTGTTATGTTCTTAATCTGTTCTACTTATCTACCTTTTTTAAATCAGTACAAAATCATTTTGATGAGATTACTATATTGTTTCAATATTATTATTATGAATTTAATTTATTCTCCAGAATTTTCTAATTACATCTTACCAGGTATAAAACTTTAAAAACTATTTCTTCTTTGTTTATCATATTTCCTCAATTTCTTGCTTTATTTGTATAGTTCGCATTTCTAGTAGTATATCAATTAGTAGTGATGACAATGGGCATCTTTACTTTACCCTTGATCTTACTGGAAAGGACTCTAGTCTGTCTTTATTTTATATAATAGTGACTCTTGATTTTAGATATACACTATATATCATATTAAGGAAGGATTCATTATCTATATGTGGTTTGCTTTTAAACAGGAATGTTTGTTGTCTTCTCAGTCATTTTTCTTTGTCAATTTATGGACTTATAATTTTACTGTTTTTATTTACTTGCTCAACTATATAATTCAATGTTTATAATTTTATAATACAAATTATATAATATATAATATGTAATTGTGGTTATCTCTGAATTTCTGGCATAAATACAACCTGAGTATAGTGCATAATTTTTATGCCACAGTAATGTGGCCTCTTTGCTGATATTTATTTAAGTCTTTTCCATCAATGTTTATTAGGTATATTTGACAGTTTTCTTTCTGTTAGGCTCTCCCTGGTTTGAATATCAATACCATATTTGTATCATGGATTGAATTATCTAGGATCTCCTCATTTCCTAATTTTGTAAAGTCTAAATAATATTAGAATTTTTTTTCTTTTGATATTTGATTGTATTGACTTGTAATCTTAATATTCACTTGTAATGGTCTCAAGGCATTTTTCTTTGGGATTGGTTTATTTTAGTTCTTAATTTGTTTTCTTTTAATCTGAGTATTTTGTATTTTTTTTTTGTAAATTTTCATCCATTTCATTTCAGTTGTTTGTTTTAATGGCATATGGTTTGAGAAAACTAGTTTCTAATCATAATCTATATTCGTCATTTGTTTTAAATTTCTCTTTTTATTTTTGATATGTAATTTTATTTTATTCTTTTAAAATTGAATTAGCTAACGATTTATCTAGTTAAGGTTTTAAAATATATCATAATTTTGTTTATTAATTTATTTTTTAAATTTCAATATTATTAATCTCTTCTTTGATTTTTAGAATTTCTGTTTTGATGTTTAAAATTTCTTGGTAGGTTTTCTAAGGTTTTGTATTTTTTGCTTTGTTTTTGTTTTGTTTTTAGCTTAATGATCAATTCATTGTTTTTTTCCACTCCAGCTACCCAGGTATTGCTAGCATAGCTGAGAACTTTAGAGATTGAGTCTACAATAATGATCATTCTGGGTGACAGTTTTACTTTTTTTTTCTATTTACTATCACTGGTAGGGCACTCAAATATTTTTCAATATGCCATTGTCCTCATTCATAGCTCTGAGTCCTGAATCCATTATCTACCCCAACTGACTCATCCCCTTCTGGTCACTTGCCTATAGTCTAAATTTGCTATTTGGGAATAGAAAGATAACACTATTGTGTTCTTCTTTCAATTTTCCAAACACTAATGAGTTTTGTGTTACTCTTATGTTATTATTGGAATAGATGTGGAGGTGAGGGATGATGGCTTATATTATTGCTTCTTACTCTTCTCTTCTTAGTTTGTCCAAAATTTGGTGTTTTTATATTTAATCACACTGTCAAAAATAACAACTCCTTTTTGTACATCATTTTTTAATCTACACAATATGGAGTTGAGAATAAATAATCTCCAAGGTTCCTTCAAGCTCTCATTTCTATGATCCCTTGCACCTATTCTACTGGACCCTGTTGTACTATTTTCCATACCTTGCTTTTGTCTTAGCTTTTCCTTACTCTACATTTTTATATTTTTCATGTGTCATGCATGAATACAAAACCCCTCTTCATACTCATATGTTAAGAACACTCTTCTTTGCTGCCCAGGTCAAGTCCTATGTCCACTATGCCTACTTTAAAGAAACTTCCCTTCTATTTATAACAAGGAAATCTTCCAATGAGGGAAAATTGAGTTCAGCTGGTGATGAGGGTAAGTGAAGTCTAAGGTATGAGCACTCCTGTGAATAAGTGGATAAATGAATGAAAAATCATTTAAATAATGAATATCAATAATAAATTATTTAGTTTTAACCAACAATTTATTTATAACTATTAATATAAATCAATGTGCTAATAAATATTATTGATATTTATTAATAGTAATCATTTTGTTTAAAACTTATATTAATATTAAGAACACAAAACATGCCAAGCCCTGTGTTAAGTCCAAATGATGCAAATATAAAACCAAATCAAACCCTGCCCTCAAGAAATATGTATTCCAGTGAGCAGAGAAAACATAAAATTAGGAGAGAAGTAGTAGCCATAGAAGGGTGACCTGGCTTAGAATGTTATGGTGACAATGAGTACAGTAGAATCATAGGAGAATCAAGTAACACTTGCTACCAAAGAAAAATTATAAATTGATTTAATTATGGTTCCAGAATTGGTTGAAGGGTGAGGGGAAAGGGGCAATTGACTGGCACTCTGCTAAGTTCTTTACAAATATTTTCTTATTTGAAGAGAGAAGAAGTATTAGTATCTTGGCAGCAAGGTTAATGATACTGTTAATGAGGTAAACAGAGAGTAGGGCATGAAGTGAAGCAATGTATTATTGAGGTGGGACACTGAGAATAAGGAATAGGGAGTTATGGTAGAATTTCATTAGAGATAGACACAATAGCAATTGATGAAACTGAGCAACTAGAAAACCAGGGTGTTGTCAATAATAATAAAAAAAATTTATTAAGGACCTACTATGTGTCAGGCACTGTGCTAAATGCTGGGGATAAAAGAAAAAAAGAAAGAGAGCAAAACACAGAGAGACAGACAGACAGAGAGACACAGAGAGAGAGAGAGACAGAGAAAGAAAGAAAGAGAGAAAGAGAGAGACAGAGAGAGAAAGCAAGGAAGAAAGAAAGAAAGAAAGAAAGAAAGAAAGAAAGAAAGAAAGAAAG
>NW_020954569.1:7345890-7395260 GCF_900497805.2 Vombatus ursinus | reverse complement strand
AGAAAGAAAGAAAGAAAGAAAGAAAGAAAGAAAGAAAGAAAGAAAGAGAAAGGAAGGAAGGAAGGAAGAAAGAAATGTCTCAGACTTTAAGGAGAGACAAGCATAAAAGAAAGCTGAAACATGTGTGTGGCTAGGGAAAGATTCAATGTAAAGGAATAGTGGAGAAGTCAACTAGTGAAGTTCTAAGGTAGTGCAGCCAGGTTTGAAATGAATTGTTGTGGAAACAATGTTTATCGGATTCAACTTTTTTCCTTCTACCCACCACAAACCAGAAAGACTTTACCTACAAGAAGACAAATTTGTCCTTAGGACACGATTGACCCAAATTTCTCTGACAAATTCATTCCCTATCAACTCTTATTTCTATTCTCCCCCTACCCCAAGTTGACATGCCTGAGACTCTGCTTAAGACCCTTTGAAAACTTTAGGCTCTAACTTCCCTGACACAGCTTCCTAGTCAGCTAAAAGCATAAAATGTCTTAGTCTTATGAAATCTAGATCTCTTGCATTTGGTGGGTGTCTGAAAATCAGATGAGTCACCTTACCCTGACCTGCCAACCAGATTCATAGTCATATAGAGATGAGAGGTACTGGCATCCAGAGATGTTAAATATTCTTGTTGCACAACTTTGCTGCAAAATAAACCTTCTTGTGTTACACGTTTAATGACTTGCTGGTCCCTGATTTCTTCCCAACATGAAACCTGAACGTAGAAAGTGTTGACATTTAGTGAGACTGCCACTTATAGCTCTTAGGAAGGGAGGATTCACTAAAATGGTATAGTAAGAACTTTGATTAAAAAAAAAATCCCACCACTGCTGCCCCGACATCTGTGATATTCTATCACAAGTACTTACAGGGTACAGGTTTTATGGGAAAACCATTCATACCCTAATATTTCAAACAAATTCATTCTCACTAGATTGGTAAAATATTAACAACCCCTAAGCCATGACCATGTTTCCTTAGGACAGTATGCGTTGAAACCAGTTCGTATGAGCTTAAGAGAGATGGCTGTTAACTTTTCCTTTTTTATATTTTATTTTTCCCAATTACATGTGAAAATAATTTTAAGACCATTATCTAGGACTTATGATGAAAGGTGCTGTCCATCTCCAGAGAAAGAACTGGCAGAGCCTGAATGCAAATCAAAGTTACTTTTTCTTTACTTTATTTTTTCTTGTTTTTTTTTGTCTGTCTTTTTTTACTTACAATTTCTTCTATTTTTTCATTCTTTTCATTTTGTGAAATATATCATTGGAAAAACAACTGACCTGGAAAATAGATCAAGGAGAGATAACTTAAAAATTATTGGAATATCTGAAAGTCATGATCAAAGAAAGAGCCTAGATATTATATTTAAAAAAATATATCAAGGAACACGGCCTTGATATTGTAAAACAAGAGAATGAAATAGAAATTGAAAACAACAATCTAGGTTTCAGGGAATATCCCAAATTAGAGGGAATCTGAAATGAAAATATCTAGGAAACCTGATTAGTGTTAGAAAGATGTTGGAGTTCATATGGTCTAAACCAATTCCTTTACACAGGAGGAAATAGAGACAAAGAATGAAGTCCCTTGCCCCAAGTTACACAAGTATTAACTGACAGAATTTAGATATGAACTCATGTCTTTTTTTTTTTTTGTTAGGCAATGGGGTTAAGTGACTTGCCCAGGGTCACACAGCTAGTGAATGTTATGTGTCTGAGGCTGGATTTGTGCTCAGGTCCACCTGATTCTAGGGCCAGTGCTCTATCCACTGTGCCACCTAGCTGCCTCTGAATTCAAGTCTTCCAAATATAATAATATATATGCTGCACAACACAGGAAGGTTATCAGAAGACTCAGGAGGAGTTAAAAAGAGAGTAGTCACTGGTGGATGGCTTACACTGAGCTAACTATGTAGTGAGTGGGATGGAGGTTGTAGTAGGCAGCCAATCATCATTCATCTGAACTGAATCCATAGCTTATTGTTTAGTAATCTCAGGCAACTAACATAATGTGGGCCACCAAGTGAAGCAGCTCATGGTGAATGGGGACTGGATGTGGAGAAGTCCCGGGAAAGTGTCATGATAGGCATAAGATCTGGGATAAATCATGAGATGATCTATAGTAGTTTTTCCTTAAAAATGTCTCACCCCACCTCCAACCCAAATGAAAATAAGTTCATCTTTTGAAACAAATATCATTACCAACAAAGTCCAACAGCAAGAGATAGAAAGAGAAAATCCATTTAAAGTTACTGTAGGAATTATAAAATATTTGAAGGTCTACTTGCCAAGACAAACCCAGGAACTATATGAACACAATTGCAAAACACTTTTCATGCAAATACAGTAATATCTAAACAATGGGAAAAACATCAGTTACTCATGGGTAGGCTGAGCTAATATAATAAAATGACAATTCTACCTAAATCAATTTACGTATTCAGTGTCATACCAATCAAACTACCAAAAATATTTTATAGAGCTAGAAAAAAAAATAATAAGAGAATTTATCTGGAAGAATATAATGTACAGAATATCAAAGGAATTAATGAAAAGAAATGCAAGGAAGGTAGCCTAGCCATACCAGATTTTAAATTGTATTACAAAGCAGCAATCATCGAAACTACTTGGTACTAGCTAAGAAATAGAAAGGTGGATAATAGGTTAGGTACACAAGACACTGTAGTCAATGACTATAGCAATCTATTGTTTAATAAACCCAAAGACCCTAGTTTCTGGGATAAGGAATGACAATTTAATAAAAACTACTGGGAAAACTGGAAGAGAATATGGCAGAAACTAGGCATAGACCAACATCTTACACTGTATATCAAGGTAAAGTTAAAATGGGTACACAATGCAGACATAAAGGCTGATACTATAAGCAAACTAGAAGAGCAATGATAATTTATCTGTCAGATTTATGGAGAATGGAGTAATTTATGATCAAACAAGAGACAGAGAACATCATAAAATGCAAAAAGGATAATTTTGATTACATCAAATTGAAAAGTTTTTGCACAAAGCCAATGTAACCAAGATTAGAAGGGAAGCAGAAAGTTGGAAAACAATTTTTACAATCAGTGTCTCTGATAAAGACCTCATTTCTAAAATATATAGAGAACTCAGTCAAATTTATAAGAATACAAGTCATTTCCCAAATGATAGTCAAAGGGTATTAACACACAGTTTTCAGATGAAGAAATAAAAGCTATCTATAGTCATATGAAAGAATGTTCTAAATCACTATTGAATAGAGAAATACAAATCAGAACAACTTTGAGGTACCACATCACACCTGTCAGATTGGCTAACATGACAAAACAGTTAATGATAAATGTTGGATAAGATGTGGAAAAATTGGAACTCTAATGCATTGTTGGTGGAGTTGTGAACTGATCCAATCATTCTGAAGAACAATTTGGAACTATGCCCAAAGGGCTATAAAAATGTGCATACCCTTTGACCCAGCAATTCCACTTCTAGGTCTGCATCCCAAGAAAGAGCATAAAAAGAAAAGTACCCACATGAACAAAAATTGAAAATTGAGGATATGTCTATTAATTGAGCAATGGCTGAACAAGTCGTGGTATACAAATGCAATGTAATATTATTGTTCCATAAGAAATGATGAGCAGCTGGACTTCAGGAAGATCTGGAAAGACTTAAATGAACTGATGGTGAGTGAAGTGAGCAGAACCAGGAGAACATTGTATACAGTAACAGCCCACATTATGCAATGACAACTTTGATAGACTTACCTCTTCTTAGCAATTCAAGCATCTAAGACAACTCCAAAGGTTTCATGATGGAAAAAAAAACTATCCACATCTAGAAAAAGAAATATGGAGTCAATGCAGATTGAAGCATTCGATTTGCTCTCTCTTTAATTTTGTTTCTTCTTTCTTGTGGCTCCTTCCATTGGTTCTAATTTTTGTTAGCAACATGACTGATGTGAAAATATGTTTAATGTGATTGTATAAGTAGAGCCTATATCAGATTGTATGCTGTCTTGGTGTAAGAGGAGGGGATAGAGGGGGAGAAAATTTGGAACCCTAATCTTATGGAAGTGAATGTTGAAAACTAAAAATAAATAAATTAATATTTTTACATAAGAAATATTTGATAGAAAATCAGAAAATTTCCAAGTTGGAGAATATTTCAGTGGTCATATTTTTCTAGCCAAAATCCTCTTCCTCAAATACTCAGTATAATATATCTAAGTAGCCATCCAATCTTTTCTTAAAGACTTCCAGTGAGTAGGAATCCACTATTTCTGAGGCCCATTACACTTTTAGGATTACAGAGGAATTATGGAATCATTGGAAATTTTGTTTTGCTTTTTTTCCTCTTATATCAAGTCCAAACTTATCTCTTACAATTTCTATTCCTCTGAGGTCAAACAGAACAAGTCTAATATATTTTTCCATGAAACAATCCTTTATCATTTAAGTATTCAAAGGTAGCTAACATACTCTTCCAGTCTCTTTTTTACCTAATCACACTTGCCAGGATCAATTTCTCTAGTACCTTTAACTAACCCTTATATGAAATAAACTTGAAATTCATCTGGCTTTCTCTTCTCTGTTCACTCTCCAGATTAGTAATGGCCTTTATAATGTAGCACCTAGTAGGTCCCCCATAGAATGTTATCCTAAGTTGCAATACTATGATGGTTCACATTTACTCCAATACCACAACTCAAGAAGTTTAATTGAAATGTTCGCTTTTAACAGTTAATGAAAGGACACAATTAGTTCTAATGAAAGATATTTGGCAACATAGCATAGTAAGAAAAATAACAACATAATATTTATTTTTTATATATGAGGCACACAACTCTTCCATTTAAATAACAACAATAGAATCAATAGACTTGTGTAGAGAATTCTTATACAAGTTCATGCTTGGGGGAATACTTGAGGCCAGGACATGTGTGTAAATATGTTGAGTGGTAATTCACACCTCCAATAATACAGACAGCTGACTTCTGAGGATGTCATAAACTTGTTGCTGCTGGATTTGTCCTCTCCTGGGTTCATAGACTTTGTCAGATCATACTCTCCTAAATGTGTTATCTCTACCAAATAAGCCTGCACTGGAAGGTTGTTGATACCACATGCTTCCAGGCATGGCCTTACTGGATACATGACTACAGAGTTTTTCTCTGCTTACAATTTCTGGCTTCAGCTGAAGTCTTAGGCTTTGTCCATACTGTACTCTTACAATTCACGCCCTAAGTTTGTTCATTTTTTTCTCCCTCTTTAAACAAATATCAATCCTGTCTCAACCTTGGAACCAAAAAAAAAAATCTTCCTAAAAATATAATGATAATGATAATAATAATACTATTAATAATAATAATAATAATAATAATAATATTTTTAAAGAATGACCTATCTTATTATTTTCAGAGTCTTGGTTATGACTTCTCATGTCCAATAAGAGATTCTTTGCCCCAGTTACCAAACTCTCAAGAAGAAAGAACAAAGATGTTCTTACATAAATATTTCCCTCAAGCTCAATTTTATCTTTTGAATTAAATTTCCTAGTATTTGGTATTGAATGTCTTTGGGTGAACTCACTGTAGTTTATGATGACCATTCCATATGCTACACTATTTTATCTTCTCAGGACTAGTTCATACTTAATAATCATGTAGATACTATTCACCAAGCAACTGCTAAAAAGTTCTGGTGTTTTCTAGTTCTTTAACTCTTGATCCTTTCTGCTCAGGAGGTAAGACAAAGGCACAAAGATAAAGCTAAATCCATGAGTGCGAAGTTATTGTGTTCCCTAGTTTCCTTGTCATATCACTGTTATTGAAATAAATTATATAGCCTGGAAATCTTGATATAGATTTGGGATTATACTTATTGTAAAGTGTGATATGAAGAATTGAATAGAATGTTCTAGATGTGGTCTGTTAGGAATATAGGAAAACAGTCTTGTCACCTACTTAAATTGAGGAAACTAACCTCTTAACCCAAAATAATCCTAGCACTACTATGTGGCCCTAAAATAGACATTATAGGCTGTCTGGCTTATTGACATTGCATGCTGTTTCCTTTTTGCATTACAAAATAATCTGTTTCCCCAGTTTCCCCTTCTCACCTTTTAATAAGGGATATTTGGTCTAAATTAGATGACTCTACACCAACAAGATAAAGTTGAGAAAGTATCTAATTCATTCCAAAGTGAACTTTTCTCAGTGACTACATTCTCTATTTCAGACAATTACTTTTGCCACTGAATTTCTGGGTAAATAGTTTAATTGTTCATTTCATTTGGTGTCATTATTCTTATAAGCATAGGTAGAAAATGGAACAAATTTTCTGTGCCTTGATTAAATGATGCTGGTGGATTTCATAGGGAAATTACTAATAATTCAATATATTATTAAACAAGGTAGCAGAGACAGCTTACCAATAGTTGGCATACACAGACTAATAACAAGCAGCTCTATAGTTAAATCATTCATGTAATTTGCTGTGAAAAAATGCAGATTGGCTTGCTGAACATTGAATGAAATCAAATAACTTGGCAAATAAATGACAAAAATTGTCAAAATACTGTGATCCTAATGCTGTAGAATTCAATTTTTAAATTTAGTTTTTTAGAAAAATATAATAAGACAGTAGTCTTCCTCTGTGATTTGTAATCTTTTTTCACCAACAAGATTCATTCTAGTCTAAAAAAGAAAGTGGGGTCTTTACACAATGTTCTTGGCATCCTTGAGGCCCACTCCGGTTTCTGAAATTTCAATGAGATCCCTAGCAAAACAAATTTAATGTTTCACTGTAGTTTAGGGGGCATCTTACATGGTTTGATTTCAGGAATACTTGATAATTTTCCCTCTTGATCACTCAAATGAATTCCTCATATTCTCATTTATGCCTGAAATTCATGTGGAGGAGAATAGAACTTCACATTTCACAAACAGAGATGGGACTTAAATGAAAGTAGCCTTGGGATAAGAAATCTATTGTATTAATTTCACACTGAGGTAGAGGAATAGATTTGGATATGAAGAGTAACACCTTTCCCCTCCTTGAAGGTATTCAAAATGAGGCTGGACAATTATTTATTCACAATGGTAGAATAGGGATTCATTTAGCTTATGAATTGGACTAGTTGAGTCACTGAGATTCCTTCCAACTCTCAAATTCTATAATTCTGTGAACACATATGTCTGCATGATAGAGGTATGAATGGAGGAAAAGGCAATAAAATGAATATTGGAAGGTGGGAAGTTCATAATTTGTCTCATAAATAAGCACATTCATAGGCCAGTAAAATATATTATTCTCTGATGGACCTTTTAAAATTAGAATGCCATTAAATAAAGACTCAATTATGGACAGTAAGTAAGTTATCCTAAAACTAACTTAGAAAGCTTTGGAGAAGATTGGATTGGTCAAAAACAGATGACCTCTTTAGATCCAGCAATTTTAAGTAATTACTTACTAAGTCATGGGTAAAGGAATGTATATGGGTGCATATGTGTTTGTATAGTCAGGGGTGAAAGCCATTCTGGGGCAGGAAGATCATACAAGAGTAAAATTACAGATCCTTTGAAATATTGGAGGTTATGGACAACTGGAATAAAAGTAGGTCTCTATTTGTTTGTTTTTTCCTACCTAGAAAATAATCCAAAAAACTAAGGAAGGAGGAAAAAAGACAGTTAGTATAACCAACTAACAGATCAACAAGAATCTTATAGCATATGCAGTGTTTGGTATTGATAGTTCATCACCCCTACAAAGATAGGAGAAGATACATTTTCTCATCTTCTGGAAAGATTTCAGTAAACATGATGATAGATAGTTCTTGTTTTGTCACTGTTTCCATTTACATTGTTGGAGTCATGTATATTGTTTTATTGGTCCTGTTAATTTCACTCTGCATCAGGTCATATGCCTTTCTTATTCATTCTTTCTTATTTTTTTCCCAATTACATGTAAAGATAGTTTTCAACATTCATTTTTGTAAGATTTTGAGTTCCAAATTTTTCTCTCTTCCCTGTTCCCTAACCCCTCCTCCAGACAGCAAGCAATCTGATTTAGGTTATACATTTTCAATCATGTTAATGATATTTCCAGATTAGTCATAAGATGAAAGAAGAATCACAACAAAATTGAAAAACCACAAGAAAGAAAAAAGTGAAAATATATTTTCAGAAGCAAGACTGTAATCTGTATCTTCTGGATGCTGACTGACTCCCTATTTTCTTTCCCATGTTTGTAACATTAGCAATTAAACAAGTGTGTGTTATATGAGAAGGAAGTAAGATGATTATATTTTAAAATATATTCTTTTAACTTTATTTTTTCTTAACTGAACACATAGCAGATAAAATAAGAATGCTAAAATATAAACTAGAACATTAAAACATGTTTATTGAACATGAAATTGCAATTTTTAACAATATATTGCTTATTTTTTAGGTATATAAACAATTAAAATGATTTCAAAATATATCCTGCTTTACTATTTCTTTCTTTTTTATTTTCAAATAATTATCACTTACCATAGAAATTGAGGGATTTGGGTTTAGTCAGCTTTTTGCTGCTATGTTCATTTCCTTCTCCATATTGTATACCTAATCAGTATCATTGGTTGACCAATTTGTTTTTTAATGAATATCAGAAAATTATGATGAGTAATGTTCAGCTCAGGTCAGGTACTGCTAGGTTTTCTTCCTTTTATTTCTTTTTTTCAATGATTTCCCTTGAAATTATTGAATTATTTTTGTCTCCAGAAGAATTGAATTATTATTTTAGCCCTACGTATTAATTAGTAATTTTTGATAAAATATTGAATAATTAAGTCAATTAAGAATATATTGTAATTTTGATTATATTGTCATGGCTTAATTATGAGCAATTAGTTTTTTCTTCAATTGTGTATGTCATTTTTGTTTCTGTAAAATATTTTGTACTTGAATTAATATAATTTTTGTGTGTATTATTGACTCAAATATTTTATATGTTCTCTATTGATTTGAAAAGTTTTTCTTTATTTTGGTTTCTGCTGTGTTTTGTTGGTAATTTACACAAATGGCAACAATTTATATGGGTTTATTTAATATCCTGAAGCTTTGATGAATTTATGAACAGTTTCATTTCATTTGAAATTAATTGTATTCAATATAAATAACCAAATAATCTGAAAAAGCAATGTTTTTTGTTTCCTCTTTCCATATGCTCATTCCCTTTATTTTTCTTGTCATTATTGTGGATAGAATTTCTAGTAATCATTCTATCAATTAATAATTGTGACAATAGATATATTTGCTTTCCTCTTGATCTAACTGGAAATATCTCATCTCTGGCTTTTCTCCATTGTATTTAATGTTTATTCATTGATTTTGATAGATACTGCTTATCACATGACATTTCTCTTTATAACTAACTTTTTACTGATTTAACAGGAATGTATGTTAAACTTTGTCAAACATTTTTGAGCATCTCTTGATAAGATCATGTGAATTTTATTATTTATGTTATTACTATGAACTGTTGTGCTCATAGTTTTCCCTTACATCAGAATAACTGAAGTTCTGATGTAAATTTAATATGATTATAATGTGTAATCTATTTAATATTTGGTTATAGTATCTTTGCTGATATTTCATTGAAGACATTTGTGCCAATATTATTTAAGAATAATTTTCTCTCACTTTTCTCTACCACTTTTGTTTAGGTATCAAGACTTTACCTAATCATAAACATTTAGGAGGATTTTCTCTCTTCCTATTTTTACCAATCATTTTGATAATGTTGGAATTAATTGCTTTTTGAATGCTTGTCATAATACATTTATAAATACATGTCATTTTGTTTTGTCTTTTATCTTTCTAAATTTGGTGTTGATTTATGGTGTGTTCAATCTCTCTCTGTCTCTCTCTCTCCCTCTCTCAAATGGAAAAGTGCTAGAAAGAGAGAAAGATAGATAGATAGGGATATGCACATCTCCCCTTTTTATTTTTAGGGGAGCAAAAGCCTAGAGACTAGACAACTTAGCTATCATTATATGAGCAGTAAGTATATGCAAAGGTAATATTTGAATACAGGCTTCTTCTGTTTCCACATCTAACATTCTCTCCACTAGGGTTGGTTGCTTGCCCTTTAAATGTTTACTATTTATAGATTAAAGAGTGCATCTACTAAATTATGAGACTCAAACCTTTTCATTATCTAAATGCAGTGTCAAAAAAGGATCTCATATGCCCAATCTATAATTTAGAAAGAAGTGTATTGTAATTTTAAAAAGCTTTAGGAATTCACTTTCATAGAAATATGAAATGACAGTTGTAAATGCCACTTGTAAAAAATAGAACTGATCTATATTTTGATTTTAAAAAGTGAAGCTAGTTTTAAATTCTCTCATATTAGTATAGTGGAGAGTACAGGTCATTTGGCACAGTAGAAGAATGTGCTTTCCCTATCTAAATCTTTGTTTCTTTACCTGCAAAATGAGAGGATTGGAGTGCATGGTCACTGAGGTCTCTTCTAAGATCTAATCAAACCATAAAGCTACTCAGGAAGTATATAATATTCAGATACAGGAAACATTACATTTGTATTAAATGATTATACTTCAGTATTTCAAAGATTCATTTCATTATGGTTTTACCTTTCACTGATGCAAATTATGACTCCCTCTAAGCCTTAATAATCCCTACCCCCCTACGCATAGCAGCTCACCTGTATAAACCAAGTGGTCATCTCTCTAGCAATGAGGTTCTATGAATTTAGTGGGGATAATCCTTATATACTAAAAAATATCATCCCTTTTCTGTCCTCAAAATCAATGGTATTCCAGCTTAGGAGAAGCTGCTAGAGTACAAATGTATACATACAAGACTATGAAAAGTTCTCATTCATCTTTTTTGCCATAAAATACATAATAAGTATAGCATGTTTGTGGAAACTACCTGTTAATACTTCACATTTCATAAAACAAAAAGAGGAAGTGACTATGTACTCCAAGTCTTTGTTTGCAGTTCTCTTTTGAGAGATAACCCACTCTCCCAAAGCAGTACATTTCATCTTCAGATAGGTCTGATTGATAGAACACTCTTTGTAGCTAAAATCTACATTTTTTTTTACTCCTTCTTCTAGTTCTGCTTCCTGAGGCCAAACAAAACTAAATCTCATTGCTTTTTCACATGACAGTCCTTCAAATCTGTAATGACTGCCTACATCTAAAATATTTTCTCCAAGATAAAACACCTAGTTATCCTAACATATTAATAAATGACAGGTTATTCATTCCAGTTGCTCTCCTCAGAATATTCTCTAACTTTTTTTCTTAAAATGTATCATCTAGAACTGAAATCGATGTTCTATACATAGACTATCCAGGAAAGGGCATAATGGAACTACTTGCTTTTTCTGGCATTATTTCTCAGTGAATAAATATTAAAATGACATTAGCTTTTCTGATTGAACTATCAGCTTGGTTATTTGTAATGAGTTTGTCTTTCACTAAACCCAAGGATTTTATTTGGGTGACCTACTATTTAGCCAGATTCTACTAATTTTATATTTATTAATTTTAGTTGTTTGGACTCAGTATAAGGGTTTGCTTTTATCCTAATTAAAATTGATCTTGATATATTTATCCCAATGTACCAATGTACCTATTGAGAACTTCCTCAGATATATACCAGGTTCCCTAACTTTTCTGTGTGCATGTCATCTAAAATTCCCATAAACAAGGAATAGAAGCCTTTATTCAAGTCATTGTTTAAAAAAAAAGATTAAAGCAGTACAAGGCTAAACAGATTTCTGGGTCATCCCACTAGATACCACTCTGTAAGTTGTATATACCCACTAATGCAGCTTTAGGCCCATAATAATTTAAAAAGCTTCACATTTACTTAAGGCTACTATTGTATAGCCTCTTCCTATCCTGTGTAATAACAATAATGAAAATAACTACAATAATAAAGCATTAACAGCAATAAAAGGACTTATAACTAGCATTTATATACTGCAGTCAAGTTTGCAATGTACTTTATAAACATTATGTCATTTGATACCATAACCTTAGGGAGGTAGGCACTATTATTGTTATTCTCATTCTAAAAATGAAGAAACTAAGACAGTAGTTAAGTGACTTGCCCATGGTTATACAAGTAGTAAGGATCTGTTGCTGGATTTAAGCTAGATCTTCCTGACTAAAAAGAACATGATAAATTGTTTAATGATTTGTTAAAATATAGCATCACTCCCTTGATCAATCAATTAAGTTTTTTTTTCCTGTGGGGGGGTAATGAAGGAAGACATATGACTTGTTAAGAATGAAAGAAGGCAAAGACTTGGAGATCAATCATTTTTATAATTTTGGTAACCATACCTTTAATAATATGTCCTAGAATTTTGTCAGGAATTAAAGTCAAGCTCAATTGAATAATATCAGCTTTGGTCTTCTCCATTTTTAAAGAAAATTTTATTCTTTTCCAATTCTGATTCCTTTCTTTGTTATTTTTTTAATTTATCCTTTGATTCTGATTATTTCCCTTCTCTTTATTACATGTAATAGATTTATATTAATACATACAATATATCAATATGCATATAAATAGAAGTACATAAACACATGAATATATGTATGTTTATATTTACATACATGTGTGTATACATGTAAATATATGCACACATACACATACATGCATATCTATATAGATTACAGGGCCTGTAGTCAAGAAGACTCATCTTTCTGAGTTCAGATCTGGACTCTGACACTAGGCAACTCACGTTCTTGTTTGCTTCAGTTCTTTATCTGTAAAATGAGCTAGATGACAAATCATGCCAGTATCTTTCCTAAGCCTTGAAGACCAACAAAATAGAAAATCAAGCCCTGATTCATAGAATTTGTCAATTTCTAAGATGTAATGTTCACATTGAAAATGTAGCAACTATCTTTACTTGGCTAGGTAGAAGCTAGCTCCAGCAACCCACTGGAGGGACGGGTCATTGGAAGAAGCACGGCTAGTTAAAGGAGACATTTCATCCCAAGTCAAGTCCAGAGGGATAGATATACTCAAGCTCTAGGAAGATTCACCTTCTTCTGCTGCCCAAAATTTCTATGAGAGGAACGAGTTTAAAAAAAATGTTACCTAAGCCAACTTTGCTCTCCATAGCACCACTTGCAATTATAGTAGTATTAGAACATCATAAATTTAGAGCTGCAAGGGTAGCTCTCACAGCTTCATTTTTCAGTTGAGGAAACCAGTTGCACTAAAGAATGGGAGTGGGATAGGCACTGAACAAAACTCTGGGCATAACTAAGACTGCATTAGCTTTTTTGGTTTACTACCACATTGTTGAGTCATATTGAGTCCACATTCATAATATTCACGTATGGTAATCAATAAACAAAATTGCAGTTTGAATAAAGTGGAAATTTATAAGGCACATTTATTCAAGTTATTGTGTTGTTTTGTTTCCCCTATAACACCCATTGCAATTTGCTCAATTTTTATTCTGCTTGGCAAAAAAGTAAACAAACAAAATTAATGAATAAGTTAAGTAATGTGAATTTTTGATTGCCATTAAAATAGATTTTTTATTCTAAATCATTCATAAGCAATATGTTGTAAAATTGTTTCTACATATAAAATTTTCATATTTACACATAAATAACTTTATATCGAGTCCTATACTTTTAAATTATATTTTTCCACAAAAACTTTGTTCACATGAATGGCTTATGAGAGCTCAGGTAAATTATTTTAAATACTATTCTTCAGATACAGATGATTTTCAGCCTTTACCTCTTCCATGACTATACTGGAAGTGATGGGTTTCTTTTGCTCTTCTTTCATAGACTTTCTTTAATTGCTTTATCAAAATTACTATGTAAAGAAAATTGATCTGAGCACTTCTGTTTGTGCAAAAAAACGGGTCAACTTGAGAAGTATTTTAAAAGTCAAATATATCATTTTATATTTGATTCTGGAAGTAAGACGGAATCATTGAAATTTAATGAGTAGGGGGGTGACATAATGAGATTTGTGCCAAAATTTAGGAAGTCACTTTGGCAGCTAAGTGAAGGATGTTCTGGAGTGGTGAGAGAATTGAGACAGAGGACAACCAAAAGGCTACTGAAGACCAAGAATTATGTAACAAGGACCTGTAGCAGAGTGTCTGTGTGAGTGGAAAGAAGAGAATGCATATAAGAGATTTAAAGAAATAAATGACAGTGTTGACTTCTCTGGGGAGATCTGCTCTGCTTTCCTTCTTTAACTCTTGGCTATTGTTTTAGTAGTTATGGAATGGATGTAAATTATTACACCTGATTTTGTAGATTTTCTTCATCAATTTTCATTCTAGGATTTCTATTTTTGGTTGGCTTTGTATTGGAGAATTTGGCCTTCTCTACCCCCTTTCATTTTGCCATCTTCACAAGAATTTGACACTACATATTAGTCTTTACAACTCATTTTTCCCCTCCATTAACCTCATAACTTCCAAAGTTACATTCTAAAACCACAGATGTGATTATCTTATTGCCCTTCTCAAAAGGGTTCTATTGGACCCCTACTTACTATAGGATAAAAATAAAATAGTCTTGTTAGGAATTTCAAACCCTTTACAATCTGGTTCCAGCCTACTTTTCCAGATATTGAACATTGCTGTATTTGTTCTTATTAAACTCTTTATATAATTAATACTGTACAATTCACTAATCTCAATCCCCTCCTATCTTGTCACCAATCTTACCTCCCAAGATCAAGCTTTGGGTTATTCCTACTATTCACTGCCTTTTTTTTATGAGACCTTCTTCTTTCTTACACTGCCACATACCTGGTATAGGATCTGATGCATTAATTTTTAGTACTAAGTCACCATTACTGTTTCTGACTACATTCTTCCCTAGGACCCCCTGCCACATCTGGTAGTCTGTGTCTACTCTTGCAGTAAAGTCATTCAGAATTACAAGGTTGTCCTATTTCAGCACATTGATGATGAGAGACTCCAGAGCTCCAAAAATTTTTTCTTTGACCTCATCAAGGTTCATCATGATGGAAGCATATGCACTGATGATGGTTGCATGACACTTTCTTGCAAGTGGCAATTATATTATCATCAGCCCGTTTTCATTATTTTAGGGAGGAATACAAGATTATTAACTAGATTAAATTTGATTGCAGAAGCCTTTGATTTCTGGTGCTCCTTAACATGACTACCACTCCAGAAAATGTGTATCCAACTCCACCTTTGGTAAGCTGGCCTTCATTTTCCACCTTTTTTTTTTCTACTCAGGGTTGCTATCTGGACGTGAAACCTGCTGAGTTCTCTTGCGATAAGAGTTGTTTGTTTTTCAAGTCTACTGGAAATCATATTGTCTGTAAGCATGCACACATTCCATACTAATGATGAATGGAATCATCTTTGCAAAAGTCTTTTGTACATTTTTTTGTGCTTGAAGCTTAGGCTAGGATCCCCACCATAGCAAACACATCAGAGTTAGGTGAATCAAACAATTTTACAGCACCATTTCTAGCCACTTCCTCATGCCAGGATGTGAGCAGTGCTTAAAAATGCTGTTCAGACACCCAGAAGGCTGCCATATCACACTGCTGCTAAAGTCCTATGAGAAGATAACCTTATGGCCTTGGCTGCCTGTGCACAGTGTGGTAGCTACAGCTACCAGTGTATCCACACCTGTGTCTTTGTCACTTGCCCATTGACACAGAATTTCAAGGTAGGTAAAAATGATAAAATGATAAAACGGTATGGGCAATGTCTTTTAACTCATGCATAAATTGCATTTAAATGAGTCAGAGTTGCATGAAGTTGTTGATCTCATTCTCTCTTCCTGAGTCACTGGAGTCCAGTGGCAAGAACAAAGTTAAAATGACTAGTGATGCTTTGAGATTCATCAAATGACCTTGGTGTCTTTGATGTCTAACCAAGCTCTAAACACTCCACAGAACCGGCTTCAGCCTCATGGCCATTGGAACAAATTCACATATGGCTACTGCATGGGGAAGTCTTCACGTGTTTGGGGACCACCTCCCCCAACTCACCATGGTCTATTGGTCAACTTCAGCCTAGTCTAGCTGGTCTACTGAAATTGCTTAACTGAGGTGTGGCTGCTGCAAATCCTACAGCTTCTTGGAGTCACAGGTGAGAGCTGTGTGGCTGGTGTACACTAAAACTGGAAAGTAGCCCTGAAATGGACTCAGTAACCCTGAAACCAGAGGTATTAAACTTCCCTTAATATCTCATACATTCCAAGCTATGCATACTGATTGATCAGGTCTATGGATTAACTATCTAACTAAAAATGATAATCTGGACTTTGTCCACTTTGTTTTTTTTCTGTTGTGGATAATGAGGCTGAACTGAATTGAGTAATTGTGGAGCTCATTTAAGAATCATCAGTATCCTCGGAATTAATTACAATCAAGGCAATGCTGTTCTCAAAGAGGAAAGAACTTATTATTTATTGGGCATTCTTTTTCAGTTTGCATTCTATACTGGACATTTTCCATGACACTGGCAAATATTAGTGGAAAATATAAGACTCCTTTTTTAATGTCTCACTTGATTGGCAATTAAGAAATCCCCCCAAAATACTAATATATTATTTAAGGAATCTCTTACAATTTTGGCATATTCATAGATAGAGGAAAGAAGGCTAGGTTGTATTTGGGAAACTGGGAACTGATTTCAATGACCCTTAAAACTAAGATATTTTTTCCCTTGAATATTTTTTCCAGTGATGTTATATGATAGAGAATCAAAGAATAACCATCTCTAAAGAATTAAAGTTGTAAGTCATGGAAGTGACAATGATAAGGTGTGTGGTGAACTTAATTATGGCACAAAATTTTCAGTAATGTCAAAGATATCACAGAGATTAATGACTAGAAAAAAAGTGGACTTGTCCAGTAGACAGAATTAGATGTAACAGAATGCTCCTTTGAAGTCCATGCAATTTTAAGAGTCCCCAACTTTGGATGCACGCACCTGTGGAGGATTTGTCAGAGTACATGGGCAAGGATTATACAGAGTGAATGTACTTTTGGAGGGAATAGCCACCATAATGAGATCACAGAACCATTGAAATTTCAATGTATAATAATGCCTACAATTTGTCAGTGAGTTTTAGGATGAGACAAGTTATTGTAGCTTTGGTAATCTCTGTTCTAATAAGTTCAAGTCCAAGTAAGCTGTATTATCAAGTAGCATTGTAGGAATTACTCAAGGATAGACTAATGATATCTTTCTTTGTGTAAGAGAAAGAAGCAAGTAATCTATGCCTGCCACAGAAACTGCAGGTTGGTTTGTCAGTGGAAGTGGCACTAGGATCAAAGGTAAAATTAAATAAGTTCAAACAAGAAGAGACAGAGCAGAATGAGAAAGAGGAAAAGAGAATAAATTTGATTTGGGGTAGTTTTGAATCTAAGTGTTCTCAATTATCATTATTTGGAATTAAGTATGCCCCCTTTAGGGGTTGTAGGACCCTTTTAGTCTACTAGAGGTACTATTTGCATCATATTCGTGTAATAATATATACTTTTGATCCACCTTTCCAGAGATAATGCAAATTAATCCTGCAAGACTCTGATATGATAATTAGATTGTTTCAAGTCAAGGTGTGATGTAATGGCCCCTACGTTCCATGTGATTCACTCTTTTTTCAGCTTTCTGCAGTTTATTCTAGATGAAAAGTCTGAATTTGGCCATAATTACTAATAGGAAAAAAACCTCTAACATTTAAGAAAAAGTAAATTTATATTTATGGAGCATCTAGGAGGTACAGTGGATAATATGACAGACCTGGAGTTAGGAAGACCTGATTTCAAATCTAGCTTCAGACACTCACTAGCTCTGTGACCTTGGGCAAGTCACTCAATCTTATTTGCCTCAGTTTCTTCAACTGTAAGATGAACTGGAGAAGGAAATGACAAAGCACTTCAGTATCTTTGTTAAGAAATCCCCAATTAGGTCATGAAGAGTTGTACAGGACTAAAATAACTAAACAAAAACAACAAAAAATTTACACTTATTTCTTTCTTTAGCCTTTCCAGCTATGTAGTTGAAGCAAAATTTAGTTTATTAGAAATGTTTGCGTAACAAAATGGCCAATTTTGCATAACTAGCATTTATAGTGCTTTCATTTTTGCAAAGCCCTTCACAAATATTATATCACTTTATCCTCACAAAACCTTTAAAAGTAATTTCTATTATTACCTCCATTTTACAGATAAGGAAACTTAAGCATAAAGAATTTCGGTGAACTACCTAAGATCGCAGAGCTTATAATTGTGTGATGCTGGGTTATCACTCACATCTTCCTGATGATAAGTTCAGCAAGCTATCAACTAAGCCAGCTACCTGCTTATAGTATCTGTTGATAGATAGGAATCAAGAGAAATTGGGTAAAGAGCTGGCTTTTGGGAGGCTTTGCTCAGCCTGAATCTTCTGCTCCATTATGCTTCTAAAGCCTTCATATCTCTTTTGCCTGACACAGCTTAGTACTGCTTTTGCTTTGCAGAAGTGTTCTGAAAAGACATACATGCTCCTATCTCTGGAATCCAAACCCTTAGTCTCTGTCTGTGGTTCTGATATATGTCTTATTTTCATACTAACTCCTTAGGTTGTGGCCAAGTTTTAACATAATGGCTTGGATTGATTTAATGAGGTTTGTAGGTTTTTTTCATACTCAATTTTGGTTGATGGAATCAATCATGAAGTGTTCATAACTAATAATTTTTTAAGTGGTGGATATTCTAATCAATAGAGCCCTCACTCTTTTACTTCCCTTCACTTTAAATTGTAAGTAAACTATTTAATTTACTGTTTTCCAAAAGCTATTCTTCTAGATCACTGCTTTGTCATGGCAGAAGAAGTTGCATCCTTAATGAAACTATGAGCTATGCCACTTTGAGTTACCCAAGACAGACAGGTCATAGTGGAAAGTTGTGACAGAAGGTGATGAAATAGAGAAGGAAATGGCAAACTAACCCAATATTCTTTCCAATGAAACCTCATGGGCATATTAAAATGATATGAGATGACATCAGAAGATGAGCCCCTCTGATCAGAAGGAGTTCCATATGCTACTAGGGAAGAGTGAAGGACAACCACAGGTAGCTATAGTAATAATGAAGCGGCTGGGCCAAAGACAAAAAGTTCAGCAGCACATGCATCTGTTGATGAAAGGAAAGTCTGATTCTATAAAGACTAATATTGCATAGGAACGTAGAATGTAAGATCCATGAACCAAGGCAAGCTGGATGTGGTCAAACAGGAGATGGAAAGATTAAACATCAATATCTTGTGTGTCAATGAATTTAAATGGATAGGTTAGTGGAGATGATGGACTTCCAGCTGAGCTATTCAAAATTCTAAAAGATGGTGTGGTTAAAGTACAGTACTCAATATGCCAGCAAATTTGGAGAACTCAACATTAGGCACCAGATTGGAAAAGATCAATCCAAATACTAAAGAAGGACAATGCCAAGGAATGTTCAAACTAATGACAATTGTGTTCATGTCACACAACAACGAAATTATACTTAAGACTCTGCAATCCAGACTTCAGCAATATGTCAACTGAGAATTACCAGAAAAGCAGGCTGATTTTGAAAAAGGCATAGGAAAAGGAGATCAAATTGCCAACATTCACTGGATTATGAAAAACAAAACAAAACAAAAAAAAAAAACAAGGGCGTTCTAGGGAAAAAAACAAATCTTCATTGACTATACTAATGCCTTTGACTGTGAGAATCACAACAATATGTTGCAAGTCCTCAAAGAGATGACAGCACCAGATCATCTTACTTGTCTTCTGAGAAATCTATATGTGGGTTAAGAAGCAACACTTAGAACTGAACATCTTAATAATTAATTAGTTTAAGATTGGGAAAGGAATACAACGAGGCTTTTTATTTTTGCCTTATTTATTTAACTTATATGCAGAGTACATCATACAAAATGCCAGGCTGGATGAATCAAAAGGTGGAAGTAAGGTTGCTTGGAGAAATAGCAACAGTCTCAGATATGCAGATACCACTCTGATTGCAGATAGTGAAAAAGAATTAAGAGCACTCTTGGTGAGGTGAAAGAAGACAGTGTAAAAGAAACTCAACATTAAAACAACCTAACTAACTATGATTTAGACAACTAGTCTAATCATTTTCTGGCAAATAGAGGAAGAAGAAATGGAAGCAGTGTCAGATTTCATATTCTTGGTCTCAAAGATCACTGTAGATGATGACTGTAGCCATGAAATAAAAATATACTTGCTACTTATAAGGAAAGCCATGGCAAATCTGAACAGAATACTAAAACACAGAGACATCACCTTGCTGACAAAAATTTGTATAGTCCAAGCTATGATTTTCCAGGAACAATGTATGGCTGTGAGAACTGGACTATAAAGTTTAGTACCACAAAACCAATACTTTCAAAATGTGGTTCTAGAAAAGACTTTTGAGAATTCCTTGGACAGGAAGTAGATCAAATCAGTTAATGCTTAAATAAATTAATTCAGGCTATTTACTGCAAGGGTCAAATAATGAAGCTGAAGCTTAAATACCTTAACTACATAATAAGAAGATGGAACTCATTGAAAAAGACCTTGATGCTAAGAAAGATTGAAGGCAAGAGGAAATGAGAACAGAAGAGAATGAGATGGATAGATAGTTTTATGGAAACAATGAACATGAACTTGGATAGACTTCAAGAGATAGTGAAGGATAGAATGGCCTGGTGTGCTGTGGTTCATGGGGTCATGAAGAATCAGATACAAGTGAAAAACTGAGGAACAACAAGAACAACACCAAAATTTTTCATTTCAAAATCCTCTTCAATTATTTTGCATAGGCAGCCCTTAATTTCAAGAATTTGCTTCCTCTTCACTTTGGCTTTGAAAATTCTTTAGTTTCCTTCAAGGTTCTTATCCTGCATTACTCCTTATAGGAAGCCTTTCCTGATGCCCTTGGATGGTATTAATATCTTCATCTTTCCCGAGTTATTACATATATATTTATCTGCTTACATTTTATATCACCCCAGTAGAATGTACCCTATTTGTGCAAAGAAGCTATATGTATTGTAGTGTTTGTATCCTCAACACCTAGCACAATTCTATGTGATAGGAGGGAACAGGATTGAACTAAAGTTAATACTACCCTTATTATAGGCAAGATATTGTGAAAGAAAAGTCCCAGTAGGTTATACACTGAGAGATACTGTTTCCTTCTGTTAGTAAGAGTTACACATAACATTTGTGAAAGACTTGGCATGTTGAAGTGTGAACAACTTATATGACTTCCATTTGACTCATGGTTATGTACTTCTCAATGTGATGTAATGGGAAGAGGCATAAAATCATTCATGAAGTGAATATGAATTCCTAAATATCATGTGCAGTTTTCCTTTGGACTAAAATCCCATCATATAGTTTGGGATTAGCAATATTACTATGAAGACCTAAAGCTGAAAGTTACCTTATGCCATTTAATTCTATCCTTTCATTTTAGAGGGAAAAACAAAACAAAACAAAACAAAAGAAAAAAAAACTTATACCAAGGTCTTGAGTGACTAATCTAAATTCACATAGCTAGGAAATGTCAGAGAAGGACTTGAACCAAGGGCCTCTTCCTTTAGGATTTCTCTTTCTACCATACCAACAATAATAGGATTATTGGTATTGATATTCAAAGACACATGAGGAAGACATTTTAAGTGGAAAGACTTTTAAGTCTAAATTGCAGGCACAGATGTGACTCACGTTTTAGTTGAAAGTTCAGGGAACTCTGCTCCTCTCATAAAAAAATCCATAATCTATGCTTATATAGAATTATTGACTTTGCTATATTCCCCCATTCAGATCTGGGGGAAAAATAAAGGTTGTGTCTCACCTATAAATTTTAAAATGTGTATGATTCTGACTGTTTTGCTCTGACAATTGTTGTGGTGATTTAAGGGCTCTTTCCTGTGAAAGCTGATTTAAATGGGTCAATTTATTAAGCTCCCATCTAGTTCTAATATCCCAGGAGAGCACTGGTACAAAATCTCTAAAATAAAATATCCTCACTAAACAGCCTTACAGGCACATGGTGAGCAAGGAGATTATTCTCCACAGTGGGGTGGGGTGGAGAGGGAGAGGGAGAGGGAGAGAAACAAACTTACTTGTGTAATTGTAGAGAATCTTACCTTTTTACTGCATTTACTCCCATTAATAGGTTACTAAGGATTTTATATAAGAGTAAGCTTTTTTAGATGATGTATATTTTGGGCTCAGCATGGCTGAGCCACCAGACTTTGAATCTCTTACCTCTGAGATAGTCTTCTTATGTACTATTTGCTAAAGATCCTGATACCTTTCTCTTTATTCTAGACCTTTCTCAATGAGGTCTGTCATCTTTACCTTGCCTGTCCTCATTCTTTACTGCCTACCTTCAACTTTGACAACATGGGTAACTCCAAAGACTTTCTTAAACCTAATCTACCCCACCCCTTCCCTAGCTAATCCCTTTCCTTCCCTCAAGCATTTAATTTTGTCTATTTTTTTAAAAAATGGGTTTCATGGCATTTGTTCCAACTTTAATGTGACTATAGGATGTTAGAAGTAAAAAGTGAATTTAGGGTTCAAGTAGTCCAAGCTCTTCCTTTTGTGGGTTAAAAAACTGAGGCACAGAGAATTTCACAACTAGTAAGGCAAAGAAGAGACAAGTTTGTAAGCCAGAACAAGAACCCCAATCTCTTAACTCCAAGTCAATTTCTCCCAATATATGCACATGCATATCTATATACCTGTTTGTGATTTAGATATATCTACATTATAGGCATACATAATATATATAACATGTATAATACACACATATGTAAAATGTGTAATTTTACATAATAGATACTATCATGACAAACATTTAAATATTTAACTTATATAGGTTATAATAATGACAAAATGTGATATATTTAGTATTTTCCCAAGGTTTTTTGTTAGAACCCATACAGCATTTTGTATATATCTTTTCAGGCATTTATCACTTACTATTTTACACTATGGTTACTTCTGTATGTGTCTTATCACTATTCTTTCATTTTGTATTTTTCAAGATGGCCACTAGCCTGGTTCTACTTCTTGTGTAGATTTTGTTTCCTCCTCAACATCTAAAATAGTGCTATTAATAAATTTATTGAGTTGAATTGAATTGAATTGAACAGAACAGAATGGAAGGTCTGGATTTAAGCACATTATGCAGGAGTTTTGATGTTTGGATTAAAGATTAGCACCTTCCCTATGAGCATAATCCATGATCTTTAAATAGTGGTAGCCCAATTTGATAAAATCAATCTGACAAAAATTTGATAATAGGTCCCAGTGAGAAACAGAATATTCAGAATGAGAGTGGCGACAGGCCCTTTGTATGCTGCCCTGGTCAGAAAATATTTGTAATATTGCATTCATATATTGGGGCTTGATTCTGAGAAAGGAATTAATAAACTGGATAGTATACAGGGGAGGGCAAGAAGGATCTCAAAAAGGCCTTCTAGGATCCTCTGAAGGCACTGGAGGTATGTTGAATTGAGAAGAGAAGAATTGGGGCAAGGCGGAGGAGGGGCTAGAACATGAGAAAAGTCAACAAGTATTCGAAGATCTGTCAAATGGAAAAGTAATTAGATTTGTTCAGCTTAGCCTCAGGGAGCAGAGAAAAATGAAAAGCATGGAAATTACAGAGTGGTAGATTTATACCAGGTAATCACTAATGAATGAGAGTATGATAACTATAGGATCTATTTGTACTATTTGCAAATTCCAACTAAAGTCTTAACCTGGTACATCACTAATCCTAACCCTGTTTGCTGATCCAAACCCTTACCATGAAATGTCCCCTCTGTGAGAAAATGTACAGGGCAGCAGGGCACAAGATCTGCTAGGTTTTTCTGTATGGTCTGGGTTACTGACTTGGTCTATATTCTGAAGTATAGCCTGGCAATACTTACAAGGCCTTATTGTTAAAAAATTAACCCGCCGGTGTTGATTTCATGACAGTAGATAGTAATGAAAGACCACTTACTCAGACACAGAAGGACTGACATATGTATCCAAAGATGTTTTACCAACACTGAGGAAATGTTTGAAGAATTAGAGAACAAGGTTTTAAATGGGCTGTATACACATTACCTCATAAAATCTTATCAGTCATGGATATGGTTCTCCTTGGCTAAGAAGAAATGAAGACATCGGTGTCATAATATCTCACTAGTGAATTTGTACTCCAAGCTCACTGCTTAATGGGAAGAGAGGAGAGATGGATCATAGCTGACCTGAAAATATGATTATTAAAAAAGAATGATTTTCAACTCTAGTCTTTCCTGTCTCTTTAAGCACTTTCCCCATGTCTTCTCATTTCATCTTATTCACTTTTTAAAATTTCTTAAGAATATGTGAATTTTTCAGAATACATCTATTTCTTGCTATTTGACTATAAGATCCTCAAGAGAAGAGGTCATACCTGTTATAAACTTTGTACCAGAAATGCTTCACAAATATCTTAGAATTAAAGCAAGCATCTAAGTTTGTAAAATACTTTCACTTCTGTTTATATGCTAGTGTTTGTCCTTCCACTTCCATTTATTTGTTAGCATCTTGGATGTTGTTTTAGTTCAGTCATTTTAGCCATCCAACACTTCATGACTCTATTTGGGGTTTTCTTGGCAAAGATACTGGAGTGGTTCACTTTCTTCTCCAGCTCATTTTACAGGTGAGGAAAATGAGGCAAAAGGGGTATGTGACTTGCTAACTCCTGGCCCAAGACTCTATCCAGTGCACCAACTAGCTACCCCAAGGTTCTTTGGTAGTGGAGTACATTTTCCACTCAGACAGAACAATGTTTAACATTTGGAATGCCATGGTTACAAATGAAATGAAAATATTTTAGAATTTTTCTAAAAAATAAAAACATAGGATTATCTCCAAAAGACAGGTACACGCATTGCATGGCAAATCCAAAATCTGTTCTTGCAATAGCAAGTACAATTCAATTTGTCTTCAAATAACACACTGCCTGATTAAAACAGGATCAGAGAGATGGCAAAAGCTTAGAGATAAATTCCAAAAGCTTCTCATTTTCCACATGTGGACACTAAGTTCCAAAGAATGTGAGTTTTTAAACTGTGTATCAAACCTTGGGAGTGGCCAAGGGAAGACTCAAAACTAGGTTTCCTTACTCTCAGTCAAGTACTTTGATCAATGCATCACACTGCCTCTCAGCTGACTTGTTCAACTTTTATTACTTCACTTTACAATATACCAATTCTCACAACCTAAATTGTCCTCTTTAGTTGAAGTTCCCTTTCAACAATATCTGAATTTTCTATTCACAAAGTATCTGTGATGCTATTCCTTTTTGTCTCCTCATTCTCTGCCACTTTGGTGTATTGCTCATTTTTTAGTTTATATGACAGAAGATATTTCTTCTTTTATCTCTCATATAAGCTAATGTGTTACCTCATTACTTACATTGAGAGAGATCAATATATGAGGAAATGCATTCTTAACTGACCAATTCAGATATACTACTGGAAGTAATGTACTATTCTGTGTATATGTTAGAACGTGAAGGAAGTGTACAGAATAACGTAACTCTATAAGTACTCCATGAAGAATTACAAAGGTGTGGCTAAGTAGATAGTGGAGTTATGAAGAGCAGGATAAAATTATCCCTTATTGGAGGCCTATTCAATTCTAATTACAGCTAGTAATACTAAAACTCTAAGCCTAAAATATAACTAATCTTGTTTTCTTTACTTCCATTGTAAAACATTTCATAATCACAAAAGGTCGCTATTACATACACACATGACATTAAATACGTATATGTATATGTATACATGTGTACACATACATATGGTTAATATGATATTTGAATTTTCTTTTGGTTTTCACCTTTATGCTCATAGATATGTGTGAATCAGAAATTCCGTTATGTTCTGCAGATGACAATGGAAGCTAATTACAACCCATATTATGCCTGTATTCCCATTTAGAATTTCCAACACTAGGAAAACATACAGTTTTTATCAAGTTTCCTGAACACAAGGCAAAATCACATAAGATTCTCTGAAATAGTAAAATTTTCAATCATGGATGGTTAATATTAAGTAGAGTATAAAAAAAAGATGTGTGCTTGTCAAAGTGTTTGACACAATCATCTGGAAATCCAGAACAGAGTTCAAATCAAAGCAGTATTTGTTACGTAAGGTAAAGTTTAGGGATAGGATTCTTCATCAAGTACCAGAACATAGCAGAGATTCCTAAATGAAATGACATAGATCAAGGAATAGAACAGTAAAATAGTAACATTGGAAGAGATTCTGCAGTCTTCTAGTTTTAGCTGTTTCCCAAAGTAGATTGCCTTTTCAAGTGTATCTGATGGGTGGCTATCCAAATCCTGACTAAACATTTCTATTGTTAAGGAACTAAGTCAAGTATAAGCTATCCCAATCCATTTCAAAACAGTTCAGTTAGAAAGTACTTACTTATACTGAAATAAAATGTGCCTCTCTCTAACCTATCCAAGGGTGTTAATTCTGTCCTTTATTCCAAAGAGGAAATGGTCTAATAAATTTTCAATGTTATAATACTTTAAATATTTGAAAACCACTAATGCCACTTTCTCAGTGTGTTTTTGCTTCAACAGAGTAAATCAGTAATTCATCCTCAAAACTTTATTAGCCAAATCCTTCATGTGGATTTCATATCCTCCTCATCTCCAGCTTTTAGAATCCTTGATTCCTTTCATGGCTTACAAGAGTACCAAATTTCACATGAAATCCTCTTGGTCACCGTTTCATTACATGCTATTACCCTCCCTTCTAAACTATCTTGACCAGGATTCATTTCACTTATAACAGGTACATGATTTCTTCTCCATTGAAATAGAAGTTTCTTGAGGGAGGGGAATATTTCATTTTGTTTATATATCACAAGGGTTTATCACAGTGTCTGGAATAAAGCATTGTTGTCAATCCTTTGTTTTTGAAGAAGACAAATGACAGCATAATATTGGAATAAAGGTACAGTGTGTTTAGCTGTGGTTGATCAGACCAGCATGAGTTTGGAAGGCATTACCACAGATCAGACACAAGTGATCCATTGGAACATTTGGAGAGGAAATGGCTCTGGATTTGTGTAGATTACATTTCTTCTGCACTTCTACAATTTTGCTTTGCTCATGGAGTACAATGCCTTCTTTGATGGGGGCACATCATGTTGCACAGTCCTGTGCCTGTGTCCCGTGTCTCACAGACAATACTAAATTTCTTGGGAGATACCTTGATAGTGTCCTTGAACTGAATTTTCTGACCACAATGTGAGTCCTTATGTTTTGTGAGTTCTCCATAAAATATTCTTTTATTTAAGCATTGTGTGAGACATTGGAATTATGTGGCCAGCCCACCAGAGTTGCACTCTGTCATATAGTAGAAATTTAATTGACGTTTGTTGATTAATTGAAATAGTTTATACACAATGTGTGGTAGTGGATGCTGAATAAAATAAAAAGACGATAATTCCAATACTTTCAAAATACTTATAATAACCTACAATTTTACTAGCATGTAATAACCATAAAAATATACAAAAATAACTATATTAAAAATCAATACAGTTTGCAAATAAGAGGTCAATATCTGAAGGGGAGGAGATTCATTTTGTCAGTAGGATCACTAAAATATTTACGGAGGAAGTTTGAGATAAATAGCATCAATTCCTTCAGTTAAATATCACATACCATGCTTAGGATCACTCTCCTCTTAACATGAACCAATTTAGCGGTGTAACTTTTTCAATGTGATATCCAACATTTAAACCCGAGTGGATGGTACAATTAGTATAGGATAAGCTAAAACTTCTACCTGAATTCTTCTAAACACCTGCTTATTAAGTATGTGATTTTATTAAATATTTTTTGCTCTGTCACACTATTAAATGATACAAATACTTCTTATTTTGTTTGCAACAGTTCACCAAACATTAAATGATCTCCTTAATGAGACAGTCACTTAACAGAAATGTTGGTAGCCACCCAGAGAAGAAAGCAAAGTAGATGGAAAAGTTCATACTATCCAGATTATGACAAGCAGTTAGAGAAAAGGACCATTAAGTTAGTCTATTAACAGGTCCTAAAGACTTACAACAAGCTGGCCCCAGAACTGGACATAAGGAGAAGATCATGCCGAATATCCTTAGGAAAACTGTGTAAAGATTTCATTGATCTTAAACTATGAAAGGCTACTTTTTACAGGGAAGTCTTCTACAAGTGAAATATAAAACATAACACTGTGAGAATAATAAAAATCATGTTACCCAAAGGGCAATGTTAAGATGCATGCATGATACACATAACCAGATGATAACACACTAGAAATGGCATGAAGGAAATCATTAGAATCATATCCAAAATATAGAGTTCAGTCCTGATTCAATACTGATGATTTCTACTCTTTCCTGGATAGTGTCGTTGTCTCTGTCTCTATCTCTGTGTGTATGTGTGTGTATGTGTGTGTGTGTATGCATGTGTGTGTGTGTCTGTGTCTCCTTTCCTTATTGATATTTGTATCTTGTTGCCTTTTTTCATTTGTCATGGATCTTGAGGGACATCATATATATATGCATATATATATATATATGCATATATATGTGTGTGTATGTAGATATAGATATAGATATAGAAGTGATAAGAGAAGTCAGAATGAAATAATAACTTCCAGTGAACTTTTACTTTTACTTATTTTTGTAAAAGATTTGAGTCTGTGACACTGTAGGAAGTAGTTGGGAGAAAAAAATTGAGAAGGATCAGAGTTAATCAGCAATGAATTAGGATTTACAAAAATGGATATGGTTGTACTGAGACTCATTCCCCCATTAATTAAGTTTTGACTCTATACATTACTACACAATCACTAATACTTTGCTATTCTAACTAGAGATTTAAAAAAAAACTTTTTGGAAAAGCTTATTTTCATTATGAAACCAAAAAGGAGCACTTCAATACTCAATATATCTAGCTGTGCTTCAAAAAGTATTAAAACTTCTCCCCATGAGATTTCAGTGTAATCAAAGGAATTCCCTGGACATTAGTTTTGATAGGCTATCATCACATCATTCACAAAGAAAATGGAATTTTCATACTTAAAGATCAAATGGTAAATAAATTTCTAATAACTGGCAGCTCAGTATTCTTGACCCTTATGATTTCTAATGGTTTTTAATTTACTCTGAAGGAAACCATTGCATTAAAACAAAAGGACAATATAGTATGTCCTTATCCAATAAAACTTGTGTGCCCAAGCTTACAGGTAAGCTATTCCTGAACTGACAAAAGCTACCACATGGCATTGCTATCATTTTCAAATGCATAATTGTAATGCATTTTATGATTTTACTTTAAATAGCACTATAAAATGCAAAATTACATTCTATTTTTGAAAATAAGTACAGAACACATTAGACACCATAGGATTATATAAGTAATGATTCTTTTAAAACACAAAACCAAGAAAATAAGCCAGAAAGGAGAATATATATCTGACCACTTTGGACAGACTTCCATTTGTTTGGTACTCACCATCTAAACTCCTTTCTCTTTTGTGGCAAGAGACACTGATTTTTCCCAAAACCAATAATGTCAGGACTGGAATGCACAGCTATCATTAAATGGCAACTCACACTAGATGAGTACAGATTATTAATTGCTACATTGGCTCAGTTTTTGCACACTTTTCTTTTAACAGGAAGAGCTGATTTAAGAGCAAAAGTCCAAGTTCTTTGTAATGCCAGAGAAACTTTTTTTTTAATTACTGGAGTGACATTAATTGCATGAACCACAAATCATAGTATTGTGAGTAGCAACGCTTTCCTAATTCCAGACAGAAAAAAAAGAGAGAGAAAGAAGAAAGACAGATTGTGCCTTGGTGATTTACTTATCATCATTGCCAGTATTTTTGTCCAAAGTCTTCTGAGACAGATGTTCCTCAAAGCAGCTTCTACCAGGACATGCAATGATTTTCATCAATGACTTGAGAAATCATTTTCTTTACATTTTATGCTGTTGAAGACTTCACTCACTGTTTGATTTTTACAACTATTCTCATTTTAAAAACTTGTATTCCATATTTATATAAGCTATCTAGACAGATTGGTATTTGTATAGTTCTACAGTTATAAAACAGTCGATAAACCTTGATGGGAAAGTATTAGATTTTTGTCTCATAGGTAATCATGGAATTTATTATTTAAATCCAGGTGCCCTTCACGTTCATTGTAAATTCCTCTGTAGTAGGTGTTAGAGAAGACCTCACTGGACTTATCCAGGGCACTGCCGTTTCCATATGATTTTATTGTTTTGATCTTTATCATTTCATGTGTGCCTTAAATAAACCCTCCTTAGGGTCAAAACTTGAGTTCGAGGTCCTGTTTCCATTATGTTTGGACAATTGGAATGAAAAATTGCTTCTGGGCACAAGGTCCATTACAATGTATACTTCCATGAAGCAGTTACGATTGGTTTGGAAAAAAATCAGCAGGGGAATTGCTTTTTTAAAATATTATCAACTTGAAAAACAACCTACCAGTTTGGGAATACTTAATGTTATTTTCCTTTTGCAGGAAATTAGTTCCTTTGTTTTGCATTTTCTAAATATTTTTAGCAATAAATCTTTAAAAGATCCATTATCTGTTGTTTAATTGAGAAAAAGGAAATATTATTAAAAATGAATCAACATATTGTAAACAAAATGCATATTATTAGAGATTGGCAAAATATGATGCTTTTGAAAAGATTTAAGAAAATAGGAAAAATCTAAATGTGCATGATAATATGTTTTTGAAATGATTTTTTGATGTTCAGGGCAACAAAAATGAAAAAAAATGTATTCCACATGTATTTAAAGTCTGTACTCTTTTGGAGTTAGATGCTAGCCCATTCAGGAACACTTAATAATGACAATTGCATATATAAACATTAAATGCTATTATAGGGGCAATTAGGTGGTGCAGTAGATAGAGCACCAGCCCTGGATTCAGGAGGACCTGAGTTCAAATGTGGCTTCAGACCCATAACACTTACTAGCTGTGTGACCCTGGGCAAGTCACTTAATCCCATTGCCTAGCCAAAAAAAAACAAAACAAAAAAAAAAACAAAGCTATTATATGACATTCATTGAGCAAAAATAAGTAATATAGACAAGTACAATGTCAGTAGTCATTCATTTTATGTTGAATATATTTTAGTTTGTTAGATATGGTTTTTTTGTGTGATTCTCAATAATAATTTGGACCCTGCGAAAATGGTGAGCCAGGCTTTTAGTCATTCCATTTGCCCATCTGATCCTAGTATAAATGAAAGACATTGTTGTGTAATATGAATCAATGGATTAGTAGCAAGAGACATGCATTTGAATTCTGGGTACTACTTATGTTCTGATTCTCTGTTTCTTCATCTATAAAACAAAAGAGATAAATAATATGATTTCTAAAGTTTATTTTAGCATTGGAGTCTATGATCTATGTGTAAGAAAGCAATTCATGTTATTGCATTCAAAGCAGAATTCACAAAGAACTAAGATGTAATAAATGTATTCACAATATGACGCATTAAGTTTTTGTTCACAGACACATTTGATTGACCCCAATTGTTAGATAGACAATTTGAAACAGGTAAACAGTGTTGTATTGGGAAAGTTAAGTTTTAATTTGTGTTTAGTATGGGACTTCTGAGAGAATTAAAGCACAAGAAGAGTGGGCAGAGAACTTAGAAGCCACTTAGGTTACATGATTTGTACTTGCCAAACTGGCCTACTAGACCATATTTTAGTCCCTGTTTTTGTTTTCTAATTATCTTTGAAACTATTGTACCTCTTGCCTGGAATTTTCTTTTTCAAGTCAATTCTTTTGGTAGACATCAGTCTCTTCATCTATAAAATGAGTGTCTTGACCTAGATGATTTCCAACTGGAAGTTCCCTTTCAATTCTAAATCTATGATCCTATGAGACTCATTGCTACCTCTTGGAACGTCCAGTTGAATTTTGTGAATGTGAGAGACAAATATTTTAGAGTACAAAACCTCTTGGATCTATTAATTGAGCATCTAACCACCTCTGAAGGAATAAAACCAATGAAATCAGCATTTTTAATAAACAATATTCAAACTTACTTCTTCACTTCAGTGACTCTGCAGTATACTTAATAAAATAAAGGTAACAAGGAAGGGGGGATGGGGGTGAGAGCACAAGAATGTGAATGAAGAATTTACAGATGTGAAATGTCTCTTATATATAAGTTCTTGAAAGTTCTATGCATTTTGTTGTTTCTTAGAGAATGCCAAGGAGTTTTAGTATGACAATTAGTCAGATTTTTCTTACTTCAAGCCTCATAAAGAGCCTAAATATTCTATTTGAACTGTACACTATAATTCCATTATTTTGATATTGTATGGAATGGCTTTTTCATGAATGACTTTTACAAAAGTTTATAAAGGTGCTGTCAAAAAATCTTATATTACTAAGAAATTATTTGTCCATCCATTGGAATCTCTGCAATGCTTACTCAAATAAGAACATTATGTTTTACAAGCCTTCCAGTGGTGCCATAATCAGTCTAACTATTATTTGTGATTCTCTAACAATAAAACCTGATTCAAAAGAATAATATAATTAATATATAAGTGATGCATCCCATGTAATAAAGTTATTAATTATAGCCTACAGGTTATTCAATATAGAATTATAATTAAACCTGGCATCTTTGAAAATGTCCAATTAAAATCATCTAAGGCATGTTTCCAAATTAACAAATGTGCTCTATTTTTTCAGTAAAATTTCCATGCAATTTCTAACAATTGGACAATATCAGTGCCCATGTGTTCATTTTATTTTCAGGAGTTTGAGAATCATTAAATCAATCAGCAAGCATTTTTTAATCACTTACTATGTGCCACTTACTATTCTAATATACAGTAGGGATACAAAGAAAAAGCAAAAATAATACCTGTCTTCATAAAGCTTTCATAGCAATGGAAGAGGAAAAATAGATATAAATAAGGTCATTCAATATAGTTGCAGAGTGGATGGGAGGTAACCTTCAAAGGAAGGGTGCTATCAGTTGTGACAGCAGGGGAGAGCACAGATGAAGCAGCCTGGAAGAGGTGACACTTGATCAGAAGCGCCACCTTCACGATTAAAGAAAGACAGGGTTTCTAAGAGGTGGACCTTGGGGAAGAGAATACATGACAAGATATAGCTAATATAACCATGATAAAGAGTATAATCTAAGATAAGGAATGTTTTAATGCTTGCACCTCAAATTGCATTCTGAACCCTCAAGTGTTTAGTTTTAACTATTTCCTTTCTTCTGACACTGGGCAAAAGGAGGACTAAGTTCCAGGAATAGGGATTTATGAATGAAGTCTTAGTAAATAAAAGGCTAAGTAGAGTATTAATACTTATTTCAAAGTCTATGAATTTTAGTTGCTAAGTACCTCCTACATTCAAATGACAAAAGGAGGTTCACATGTTAAAAATAAGTGTGTTTTTTAAAATTTTAAATCCAAACATTTGGGATTTAGGTTAAAGGAAATGATGAATTGTACTAACTCTGAGTGTTGTTTGAAATGAAGTTAGGAAAGAGAATATGTCTGCAAGCTCTTTAGGTACAACAGAAAACTATAGGACTAGGAGGGTTGGGTTTGGATAACTTAATTGAATAGACCAGATAGCTCAAGGTCAATAATTGACACCATGTGCTTCTCAAGGTCACAATTATGTTAATTCAAGGAAAAAGCATAAAGAGAACCTATTTGGAAACCTAGAGTAGAATTGTGTTTTGTTGTAAAGATAAATATAATAATTAAAAGCAGGATGATCAAGATCAATGGGAGTATACAAGAAATGTAAAATATCAGGTTGAGAGAGACAGAATCTAATAGTTTTTGACTTAATGCATATTACTGTTCTGAAAATATCCCTTTTTTTTAATCTTGACTTTGGTAGGAGGGAAAAGCCCTCTGAAAGTCATTTCCTCTTTTTACTTTTTTTGCATAATCAGTCTGGGTAATTTTGAATTTCCACATATATTTGGTCTTGAATACAGGGTAAACAAACAAAAAACTGAATAACAAAGTAGTTCAAAAGACAAATTTAACTCACATTGATCTCTTCTTGAAAAAAAAAATCAAAGTAACAAAGTGAACATCTGATCTTAAAATGGTACCAAAGGAAGATCAAGTATTTTTGTTTTGTTTTGAAATTTATACAGCACAGAGGGCTCCTTCCTGGCTTCATGCTGTGATAACCAAAAGTGAACTGTGATAAATAAGGCAGGTCTGTCATATGGCCCTGTAGGGATACCCTGTAATTATGAACTCACACAGTTGTTGGTTCAGCAATCGACTTGAAAGGGGCAAGTTAGCGCTACAGCCATATAATGGGTACTTTTTATTTCAGAACATTCAGTCCCCAATCCATTCATGTGTGAATTCATTAGATTATTTCACTTCGGGAAAACTAATTACTAATTCCTCTATATAGTACAGCTAAGTTATAACTGGATCACAAGAATGGAAGCTACATTTGCCAGTTATCAGCATACCACCTCATTCAGGAACAGTATTTTTTTAAATGCTAAAATGGGTAAAAACGGATAAAAATAGTAACATTATTTTAAATTCCCCCTATGTATACTTTGAGAAAATATTTAAAAATAACTCTTGAAAGGAACAATGATTCCATGTTCTAAACTGTAGCAAGAACAAAGTGGTTACTCCTGATTTAGAGTTTTCATTATATTTTCCTTGTCCTCAAAATGTTTCGACATTGTTTTGCTTAGCAAAAGAACTCTGTGCACCACTTTTCTACTCTGTGCAATTTAATTCATGTGTTTCCCCTTTTCTCCACATAATATGATAAAATCAATGTATTTGTGATTAAAATATGCATACTGTGTAGTATCATTTGCATTTAATTTTATTTAAAAATCTGAGATTTCCCTAGCACATAAGTTCCCCATACCCATGGAAACATGTTAAGTACTTCAGAAACCTCAATAACTTTTGCTAGCTGCTAGGGATACTATTTAATACCCTTTCATCATAATTTGCTAAATAATATCTCAGTAGGTTAAGTAAAAATAGTTATATACCTTAGAATGAAAATCAGCAGCAGCTCTAACAATCAGAGATCATGTCTTATATATCTAGCAATACAGGTCACTGTTGACCCCTGAAGGTTGAGTGACCCTTGCTTTATTCCTCTCCAAGTGCTTTTAGCTCTGGACCACCAACCATAGACCAAGTTCAGGCCTGGAGGGAGCGCCTCTAGAAATGGCAGTTGGACTACTTTTCTGGTTTGTTCCTCATCTTTGCAACCTCATTTTGGAGCCCCATGGGGAGTTACCCAGAAGACTGATATTTAAAACATCAAATAATGAAGCATTTTGCAAAACTAATGAATCAGCATTTCACCTTTGCCTTGAATCTAATGGTCCATGTCTTCAAGGCAAGCCAGGCTAGGGCAGGGCTTAAGTGCATCCTTCTACTGGTAATAAATTCTGATAAGTATTGCAGTAGCTGTAGCTGGCATTTCCTGTAGTGCAGCCAACACCAACTGAAGAACCTAAGAGATCATAAGGCTGAGATGGAAACATCCATCTCAGTTTAGCGATTCAGTCAACTCATGCTCAGACAATGAAACACAAAACAGAAGAAGCAGGGAAGCCCATGAGCGATTGACATTTCCTTTCCATATTTACATACGTATATAAATACATACATACATACATACATTTATACACACAGACACACACACTAATTAAAAGCAGGATGATCTAGATCCATGGGAGTATACAAGAAATGTAAAATATCAGGTTGAGAGAGACAGAATCTAATAGTTTTTTACTTAATGCATATTACTGTTCTGAAAATATCCCTTTTCTTAATCTTGACTTTGGTAAGAGGGGAAAGCCCTCTGAAGGTCACTTTCTCTTTTTACTTTTTTTGTATGACCAGTATGGGTAATTTTGAATGTCCACATGTATTTAGTCTTGAATACAGGGTAAACAAACAAAAAACTGAATAACAAAGTAGTTCAAAAGACAAATTTAACTCACATTGATCTCTTCTTGAAAAAAAATCAAAGTAACAAAGTGAACATCTGATGTTAAAGTGGTATCAAAGGCTAAGCTGGACTTTGGATAAGAAGATTTTAGACTACTGATAACTGTACTCAAAGAGAATAAAGAATAAATACATTAATGATGGCTTTTTAACTTCTTTTCAATTCAAATTTCTAAAAGTAAAAAAGATTCTTTTAAGATATGCTTTTGGTGATTTCTGTCATTTGTGTCAATGATTATACATGATATTAAGATACCATCCTTGTCATTTATTGCAGGCACACAGATTGAGGCCACATTACATATCACATTATATAATCAAAGCAAGGTAGGCATGCATAGCTTGTAGGATTCATGTGATTTACGAAGAATAACATCATTATAATGCATATTTACATAACAAAATTGTTCTTGTTGTCCAGTTGTTTCAGACTTTTCCAAGATAATAATTCAAAGATAATGCAGTGGTTTGCCATGTCTTTCTCCAGCACATTTTACAGTTGAGGAAACTGAAACAAACAGGACTTATTGCCTTGCCCAGGGTCACACAGCTAGGAAGTGTCAGAGACCAAATTTGAACTCACAAAGATGACTCTTCCTGACTTCATCCAGTACTCATTCGTCTGGTACTTTATCCACTGTGCCATTGACTCTCCCTGAAAAAAAAATAGGATCATGAGTTTCTTTTTTTTTTCTTTTGAAATTTTTATTCTTATTTTTTGTTTTTACATTGTCTTTTTTTCCCAAATATATTCCTCCTCCATCCCCTCCCCAGTGAGCCATCCCTTGTAACAAAGATTTTGAGAGAGAGAGAGAGAGAGAGAGAGAGAGAGAGAGAGAGAGGAAATTCAACAAGGTTAACCAAAATAATGACCAGTTATGACAGTATACGTAATGTTCCTCACTCTTACAAGTCAGCCACACACTTCTGCAAAGAAGGGCATGAATAAGGGACATTTTCTTAATCTCTTCTCCTGTGGCAAGTTTGGCCATTACAATTACATAGCAATTAGTTTCAGTTTATGTGTTCTTTTCCTTTACAGATTGTATTTGTTTATTGTGCGCATGTTTTCCTGGTTCTGTTTTCTTCTCTTTGAGTCAGTTCACATAAACCTATCTCTGAATTTTCCATAGTCATTGCTACTTAGGGCAGAGTAACATTCCATTATGTTCGATTATTGTACTTCTTTAGTCTTTCCCCAAGTGGTGGGCATCTGTTTTGTTTCCAATTCTTTAATAACACTAGTTTTCTTTTCTTTTTTTGGGGGGGGGGAGTAGAGTAGTGCTAGTCTGGGGTGAGAAGATGTATGATTTCACTGGGATAGAGAATTCCCAGTAAGCAAATGCCATGTACTAATGAAGACTGGTACCTTTTTTGAAATTTATGTCGTAGTTGCCTGGGGCACTGAAAAGTTAATGGCTTTTCCAGGGTTACACTGGCACTATGTGTCAGAAAGGGAACTGAAACTGTGTCTTCCTGACTCTGAGGCTAGCTATTTATCCACTTATTCATAGCTATTTCTCTTTAATAATGTTTTTTTTCAACTCTCAGAAAAATGTTATTTAATGTAGTCAGGGGCTAGTCCAGAAAGACTGGTGAAAAGGCTGGCAAAAGCGGTGACCCCTCTCTCACTAAGGGGTCATAGCTCTGGACTCAGACACAAATGAGGCTCAGTCCTACAGAAAGCCCGGGCTCTAAAAATTGGAGTGAGATTCCTTCTTGTTGTCTCTGGTCCTTCACCCCCACCTTGCCCCAATCTAGGAACTCTGGGTAAAACCATTTAAAAACTTAGGTTCGGCTCATGTAAGTAAGGTTAATTTTAGTGTGTGTAAGGAGGATTTTGTTATTCTTTTTAGATAATAGTTCCAGGATCCTAGATAATATTTCCCATGAATTATGGTTGAAAACCATGCTTGCACGGTGAGATATAGGGATGATATAATGTACATTTGTGCTGTACTATATCATGTCAATATTTCTAAAGTTAACCTGTGAGGCTACTGTTCGCAATATGCCTTGTCTGTTGCCTTATAAATCAAGGGGGCACTGGTCAGTGAGTTGGGAACCCATTTTGGGGATTTGGGTAATGTGTAGAGGAATTCATGTACTTGCCTTAATCAGCCCCTATCAAGGCTTACGGGATCTTAAAGGAGTTATACTCCTATTTTTGCCTGCTCCTGTGAGAAGCATGACTAGGGACTACTATAGGAGTTCGTGCTTCTATTATCAGGAAACTCTTTTGAGAAGACTAGACTAGAATAAAGTAAGCTTATTTAGCCCCTCCAAAGCTGTCTCTGTGCCTGACCAGATCAAAAATGAACTTGTGCCAGAACACCTGTTAGTGTTAGGAACCCTCCTGTTTCTCCTACCCAACAAATGGTGTTACCTAAGTGTGTTTACCCGTGAAACAGTTCATGTCTAGGATCTTTCCAAAAGGTATCTGAGAGGTACTCAATGTACAAGGTAGGTCAGGTATCAGAGACTATTTCATTCCTCCACTACAAAAGCTTAAAACACAAAAGATTGCTAAGTGAACATTGACAAAAACTTAGAACATGGTACACCCCCCTAAAGAGGAGCTATATGGAACAGTGGATAGAGTGCCTGACTTGGAGTCAGGAAGATTCATCTTCTTGAGTTCAAATCTGGCCCCAAACACTTACTAGCTGTGTGACCCTGGGCAAGTCACTTCACCCTGTTTGTCTCAGTTTCCTCCTCTATAAAATGAGCTGGAGAAGGAAATGGCAAACCAAATATTTCTGCCAAGAAAACCCCAAATGTGGTCAGGAAGAGTTGTACACGACTGAAAAATGACTCAACAATCACCTATAACTCCTTCTGTATTCTTCTGGGAGAATGATACTTAAATCATTGAAACATGAACCACTTAGTGAGGCTGTTGGATAGGCATCTCACCTTTACCTTGACTCGGTACTTTCTGAACACTTCACTCAAATCTATGTCTTCTGGCCAGCCAGGCATCATTGGGTTTATGTAGTTACAGAAAATTCCTCCTGATAATAGTCAGCTCTGGCTGAGGAACCCAGGAATTCCCAAACTCTCTAACTCACCAGACCCTTCAAACCTAGAAACAATCAACTTATCCATATATTACTGTGGTTTGCTTTTGATCCCTTATGTTAGGAGAAAGAAACACAGAACAGAAGAGGCAGCCAAAGCCCAGGATCTGTAGCCTAAACAGTACATGTGGCTGCTACCACTAAAACTTTTAGGAGGGAGAGAGACCTTATTCCACTGCCTATTCATGGGAAGGAAGTCCAAGAGAGAACCTACACTCCAGAAAAGGAAAGAGCCATAGGGTGGGTGTGAATCACTTCTGATAAGGTCTACTGAGCAGGCTACTCTTTGTAGCTCTTTGTTCTGACTCAGAGGTCAATACTCTTTGAGGCATCCTCTCTCCCCCTGGTGGTGTTATATCTCCTCCAAATCCTTCGTTGATGAGCAGATGGATTCTTGGAAATGGACAGGAGAATTCAATTCAGCTCCATGTATGCTCGAGGTGGGGAGGGGGCTTAGGGGAGGGGGAAGGTGCTCGAGCCAGGGAAGATCAGGCAAAGGGCCCTTGATAAGCTCCCCTTACTAAATGTCTGACTCTGGTTTGCCCCATATTGTTGGTTCCATTCTTTTGTTTCTTGTCTTCATTTCCTGCTGTTCCAATGGAGATTCATTTTCAAGGATGTAAAATTTGATTGGTAGAATCTATCCTCAAGTCCAATCCAATCATTGCAGGACTTTCTGGGTGGGCAGAACTTTGACCCCCGGCTCTGTGTCGAGTCCTGGGGCTCTGCCTTGCAAAGTCACAACAGGGCGGACAGAGGAGCACCCTCTTCCAGCCCACCGGAGTGGCCGCTGTGGCCGCTGCCCTGGGAGTCCCGCTGTCCCGCCTCCACTGCTCCGCCTTAGGGCAGTCTGGTTAAAAGGCGGCTGCGGAGGAGGGGGAGCCAGAGCAGGGGCGGAGGCGGGCGCGGGGGCTACCAGGTACTCCTTCAGGGGACCAGCGAGCTGCAGAGGCAGCTAGGCAGGGCTGCATCTGGCCGATCGTGATTTTGCAATAGTTTTGTTTGATTTACCATTTAGACCTTAAAAGCTACTAGGCTTCAGCTATAAACCATGTCTAGGGATTTGAATGTAAACATTTAACAACCGACTTTCTGGGGGCAAAAAAAAATATGTGTGTGTGTATTCGAAGTTCATATGTATCAATTTTTCAGGTCCAGATATCAACAAAACAACTCAAGCCATAATTTGTAGTGTTTGCTCAGCTCACTGCTACGTTTATAGTCTACATAGGATGCTCAATTCCTGTTCTTTTCAAGATGGATCAGATAGCTGAATCAGGATTAGGAGAGTACATAAAAGCATAGGCCCGTTGTTGTATAGGGAGATCACTTACCATGGTATGTGAATAATATAATATAATATAAATTAATAAAAATGAAAGTGAAGTGAAGAAAAAAGAAGGAAAAATAACTCTAGGAAATTAAACTAAGGATATACAGAAGATTCAAGATGTAGTTCTATCCTGTTCAGAGGAGAAGAGGAAAATATTGAAATAAGTCATTACTTTTAAGGAAGGAAAATTCCTAAGAGTTTGGGGTTGCTTATTTTATGGGGAGTAGCTATAGTCTATTCGTTTTGGCACATAGAGGCAATTTACATGTCCAAGATGAATAATCTAAAGAAGAGATGATGCAATATATTGTGACTTCTTTGTCTGTTCAGGGTTTTTGCTGAAATTCTTTTTTTTTTTAATTTTTTTTTGGGGGGGTGAGGTGACTGGGATTAAGTGACTTGCCTAGAGTCACACAGCTAATGAGTGTTACCTGTCTGAAACCGGATTTGAACTCAGGTCCCCCTGACTCCAGGGTTAGTGCTCTATACACTACGCCACCTAGCAGCCCCTTTGCTGAAATTCTTAAGAAATGAGTGTCTTTACTATTTTTTTTACATAGCCAAAGTTTTAAACACTACACATAAATGAAAGTAATAGTATTAGAAATGTTGCAGTTTGAGGGGAAATAACTTATTCATAAACTCATGTATGTTCAGCAAAAGGAAAAATTTTCTGATAGTAAAGGCTGAGGACTGTGAATCACACTTTTATATGAAATAATATCATATATTTCCCTAGATATCAGTAAAAAGACTGCATTTTAAAGAGAGGGAAAACTAATGTGGCTCCAAAGGCTTATTCTGTCCCTATGATTTTGTGATTTGTCATCAGGATAATGAAAAATCTTTTATAATAACAAATAAGAGTTAAGTTTCACTTAGGCCATTAAACCAAGCTGTTTACCGAAAGGAAAATGTTAAGCAGTAGGGCTGAGTGTTTTTTTTTCTCCCTCCAAATGTCATGGGATCTATAACATTTACTACAGTTGACTTCAGCATAATATCCATTCTGAAAGAATATCTTTCAGTAGTAAAAAAAAAAAAAAGACATGCACTTACTGCAGCAAATTTTGATTTCAGAAAGACTCACATTTATATGGACTGGAAGAAAAGAAAGTTTCCGAGATCATCTGCACGTGTGGCATTGATTAGGGCAATATTGTTCCTTTTTGGATGAAGGGATAAAAACTTATTATTTTTCAATCACTGTGACGCTTCATGTCCAGACAAGAGTACAAGACTTTTATAGAAAAGAATGGGCTAGGTAATAATACATTTATGTTCATTCAGAACACATTGAGTGATTAGATTCAAATATCACTCGATAATTAGGTTCTATTGCATGTCAGCTTAAAAAGAAGTCTCTTATAGTGTCCCCCTCAGATCATTCCTTACTCTGTTGCTATTTAATTTTTTTATTAATTTATTTGATAAAGACATCAAAGCCAAGAGTATGACTTTTTTTTTAATTATTATACAATGGTAGAAAGGTTATATTGGATAAAGTCTTGGTCCAAAAAGTTCTCAGCTGACTAAAAAGGCAAATTGGAAAAAAAAAAGATAATAAAATTTAATAGAGTTACATGTTCATATGATTTCATATAATCATCTCAAATATAAGATAAGGAGATCATGGCTAAGTAGAAATTTGTCTGGAAAAAGAAAAGAAAAAAATGATTTGGAGATTTTGGTGAATGGTCAGTTCAATGTGCATTAACAAGGGTTGTGGTAGCCCCAAAAGCTAATATGAATTTACTAAATTTACTAAAGTAGCAGAAGCATATTAGCTATTACTAATTAATTAGCTATTACTAATAATAATTTTGTTGTACTGTGCACTAGTGAGATCACATCTAAAGTATAATGGTCTTATTTTGGAGGCAAAATTGGGACAGCATACAGGGAAAATAACCAGGAAGGTGAAAGATTTGAATATGTTAAAAATGGATGAAGTGAAGGAGCTGGGAATGTGTAGCCTAAAGAAGAAAAGATGTGGAAATAGAGAGGAGATTTTTAAATGTCTGAAAATTGACCATGTTTTCTGCTTTTCCACAGATGGGAATATAAGGATCAATAGGGGGAAGTTTCAAAGAGGCAGTTTGAGTGTTGTTTGATGTAAGGAAAAACTTTTTACCAGCTAAAACAAAAGAACAATAAACATAAAAGACTACAAGATGTCACTGAAGACAAGACTAGAAGGCAACAGAACTCAGGTCGAACACTGTGGCCAATTTTTGTTCCAGATGACTGGTTTTAGAACTATTTTCCTTATTTTTTGTTAAGAAATTTGGAACTACAAAACCAGAATGTTTTATATACTGTCAGTTCCATTCATTATATTAGACAGTTTTACTCGTATTTTATTTTTAGACAAAAAATTGGGAAAGTTTGTTTGTTGAGGCATGATTATTATGTAAAAATATAATATATCAATGACAATTTTTAAAGGATGAAAGTAAAAATATCCCAAAGTATAATGAGCTACTTGAAGATATATGTCATTTTAGTATATGTCTATCTTAAGGGAAGTCTAAATAACTCTTGTTTCAGCTACGCTGCAGACTGAATTCTTGATTATGTATGAGTTGGTCCAAAGGGCCAGTGTGGTCCCTTCCAATTCTGGAATTCTAGACTTCGAGGATTCTCATCTAATGCATAAGGTATTAAGAGGTTACAGGTGACCGGGGCCGGGAGGTCTACAATCAATATGTGTCAGGTGAAAGTATCAGGGAGTTCAAAGACATACACTTGATGAAGATTCTAAGAACTCTCAGCTACAATCATCACAGGAAACAAAGGAAAGGAAGGCTAAGGGTCCTACATATTATATAGAAAGCCCACATTTGGGGAAGGATCCAGCACCACAGGAAGACATGTAGCAATCAAAATCATAGTCCAATCATCAAGTGTTTTGTAGGGGAGGTGGAATATCTCACAAAGAGATGTCAATGATAATTAGAGGCAACAAATATAAAAGCCAAGAAACAAAGATCTTGTATAGTGAGGAAATAAATAACACATTGACAATGGGATATTAGTAGAGTAGTGAGTCTGGTGTCTAAACAGAAAACTCTATGACCAAATTTTTCCTGAAGTTATGTCTGTTGCACTAGGCCCAGTTTACAGAACCAATATAGATATCTTGGCAACACTTCTGGTTCTTAAAGAGTACCTGGTTGTTTTGACATGAAGGAGTCATGTAACTATACATACGTATGTGTGTGTGTGTGTGTGCGTACACACACACACACACACATATATAGTATGCATGTATGTATAGATGTGTATATACATATTCATATATGTGTATGTATATACACACACATGTATATTATATATGTATATATGAAGTATGAACTATATATTAAGCATAACTATATATACATATATGCATATGTGTGTATATATGCATGTGTGTATGTATATATATGAAGTATCACTAGAATATCTAGAATGCTTCATTCTTTTATTAACCAGCAGAGATCACTTTTGAGAGTAGTGTGGATGAAAAGATGAAAAGCATATTTCACACACACTCAGTTCAGGGTATCTGGGCAGAATTAAAAAAACAAAACAAAAACCAAACAACACTTCGTTCCACTCTCTATGATTGCCTGAGAACTTTACCTTTTCGTGAAGTCTTGAATCTGCCTACATCTTTCTCTCTTCAGAGGGCAGAGGAAACCTCAAAGACCTTGGGAGTAAAACAGTCAGTCTGTTTAGAGATTAATGTTATTGGTTTCTGAGGATTTTAGGTTATGGTAAAGGTCCCAGGTTCATGTGGCCTGTTTAATCTACAGAAGTAAAAAAAAAAAAAGAAAACAAAGAAAACAAAAAACTAAATAAAGTAAAAAATATGCTAAAATACAAACTGAAAAATATCATGTAATACTCTGATCCCCCACGCAATCTATTGATTGTTTAGCTGAAGGCATGATCTCTCTGGCAGATGAATTTCTTGTTATAAATTATCCACAGGTTTCCTTTCTCTCTCATTAAATTCTCTACAACTACAATAATAACAGAAACCATAAAATCAGGGGGCAATTAAAATAATATTTTTATCTGTCAAATCATTGTTAAAAGGTTGAACAACCAGGAAACAAAACTTTTAAATAGAAAAGAAACTCTTATCAATGCATCTTATAGCCTGTTGCATACTATAATAAAGAGAGAGAGAGAGAGAGAGAGAGAGAATAAAAGTAGATTCACTGTTGTTCTGGTAGTTTCTCCAAGAAGCCAGAATTCAGATAATTTAATAGATTTTCTTAGTAAGACAAGTTATGAGCCAGGGAACAAAAAAGGCTGGAGATGCTATGGTGCTTACAGTTAGTTTCCCTAAAATCATCCTCCATCTGCCTTAGCGTTTGCTGTAGCTGCTATTGTTGCTTCCTGCCACCATGTTGTCTCTCCAAGTCTTGTTTCTACCCATCTCACATGTCCCTTTCTGGAGAATTATATATATATATATATATATATATGTCAGAAAATCCTCTTGTCATGTCTCAATTTCAAGAAAGAGTCCTCTCTTCCCATGCTGCAAAGAAATATAACTCCTAGCATCTTTAGTGATTTACCCGCTCAAAAGGCAGCCAGTCCAACCCTGACAGAAGGGCTGTTAAATATACATTCTACAAATATTTATTGAGTTTCTGGCATGTTAAAAACTGTCTACTAGGTGCTAATAAATGTTTCTAGAAATTCCAGCCTTCTTGGCATAGCATATATGAATTTGAATTGAAATAGACCTTCCATTTTCCAGGAAAGCTGAAATAGCAAGAGCTCACTCCTTAATGAACTTACATTTGAACAAAAATCTAACTTTAATCCTTAACCTCCCTTAGGCATATGTTTTATGCCATTTCTCTGTAGCTAATACTTATCAGAAATAAAAGTGAGGCATCCTTTCTATTGTATCTTATCCAAATCAACTTAATTCTAATTTTCTCTGTGTAATATTCTGTATTTAGGCATCAATTAATATACATTTGCTGAGTTGAGCCAGTATACGTGAATAGTTGAAATAACATGAATATGTATTTTGGAATAGTTAAGCACCCAAAATAGGAATATTACTTGAAAAAAATAAGATTGGATTAAGGAATGCAAAAGGAAATTAAATGTTTTGAATAGAGTGCAGCATGTAGACCTGGTTTAGTAGATTACTAAAGTAAAATCAATCTTGAAAGACAAAATGGAGTCTCCTTCATTACGTCCAATCAGATGTCAAATTTGGGCATTTTTCTTTCCAATGTCTTTCCAAATGTCTTTCCAATCTCCTTACATTCAATCAAATGTCAAATTTTATCAATAATATCTCTATGATATTTATCATACTGTTTTCCTTCTTCTAGATGACATGTTTGTCATGATAGCTCAGGCTTATATTGTCTCTTGCATGGATTATTTCTAGAAGCTCCTAACTGCCCAGTTTCTCTCTTTTCTAATTCATCCTCTAGATTATTGCCAACATGATATTTATTGCTAAAGCACAACCTTGACCATGTCACTCTCCTACTCAAGGAGCTCCAGTGGTTAAATTTTACTTCTAGGACAACATATGAACGATTCTGTTTAGGTTTGAAAACCTGTCAAAATCTGGCTCCAAACTACCTTTATAGGCTTCTTGTATTTTATTCTTTCATGTACTAATTAGTACAGTAAAAATGGACCACTTACTAATCTCTATGCACAGAATTTCAGGGTCATTCTTGTCCCTTTTTGCATGTAGTCTACCACTTCTGAAAGGCAAACCATCCTCATCTCCATCTTGGAAAATCTTTAGCTTTCTGCAAAATTCAGTTCTAGAGCTGCTTCCAGTAGAAAATCTTCTCTGATTTCTACCACCATCACCAAAGTTGTTAGGGCTTTCCCCCCCAAAAAATTATTTGTATCTACTTCACACATAGTTTGTGCTTGCTTTGTATATGCATAACATCACCCCCCCCCAAAAAAAGCAAGATTCTTGAAGGCAGAAATTACTTCATTTTTCTCTGTATCCCAGTGCCTGGCACATAGTAGGTGCTTAATTAATGCTTACTGAATGAATTTGCAACCAGAAACTTGTAGAGATTATGGCATTATACATTTACACATTAGCAATCACTGGTCCAGTTGTCACATTTTACAGATAAGGATATTGAGAGTTAGAAAGGAGTAGGCTACATAATTAATATATAAACCATCTGAATATAAATCAATTGTCTTTTTCTTTTATTATACCATACTGATTTTTTGTGGAAATAATCAAATTGTGACAGGAGGTAATCATAATGTGACTTGTGAATCCAAATATGATGAATCTGTAAGGATATAGGATTTTAAAATACATTTTTAGAGATGAAAAGGAGCAGACTATAATAAACTTAGGAAAAAAAGGAAAATAGCACTACAGAATTAATATTATTCATGTGAAAGAAAAAAAGTAAAAGTTGTAACACATAGTGAAGATTTTTTTTGCTTAAGTATAAGATTAGCCAATTTTATTAGAATATTGAAAAATTGAAAAAAAATGATTTCAGGAATGACCCACCATTAAAGTCCTTATGTAATGCTTCAACTTTTCTTAGAAATGACCTTGAGTTCATATAATCTATGCCAGCATTGCTTAGATGTTAGAGGAGGCTATTAATCTTTCAAGTCTAGACTCTGCAACATTGTATGCCTGTTATGTGATGACCAAGTTAAGTTCACTTGATAAAGGTTAATCTTGGAGAGCAGCTAAATGGCTCAGGAGAGAGAGTGCTTGGACTGGAATCAGGAAGACCTAAGTTCAAATCCAACCTTCAAAACTTACTAGCTCTGCGAGCCTGGGCAAGTTACTTAACCTCTTTGCCTTCATCCACTAAGGAGTGGAATGGCAAACCACTCCAGTATCTATGCCAAGAAAACCCCATGGACGGTACAGACCACGGAGGCACAAAGAATCAGATACAACTGAACAACAGCAATCATGGAGAAATTGACTAACATACTATTTTGTTGTTATTGTTATTGTCTTGGATATAATAATTCATAAAAGGACAATTCTATTGAATGAGTAGCAATCTGTGTTATATTAGAGAGTACACACAATGATGACATCCTATTTATCCTAAAATATAAAAGGAAAGAAGTTGATCAAGGAAAAGGTAACTTAATTTTCATTTAAAGGTGCCAGAAATTATTAGAATATCTTAATATGTATGTGTGTATGTATGTATGTGTGCATGCATATGTACACATATATGAATCTATACAATATATACATAATTATGTGTATTATAAAAATGTGTGAGCAAGTGTTTGAACACACATTTATTTCACATATATATGTGTACATACATATATGTGTATATATTATATATTGTGTGTATATATTTGTGTATATACACATATGTGTATGTATATATGTATATATGTGTATATGTCTGTATATGTATATATATGTGTGTGTGTGTGTGTGTGAAATAAGAACTCATGGAATAGAGCAACATTGAAGACTCTTTAGCAAAGTTTATATTCCCATTTACTTAAAAAAAAAACTAATGGAAACCATGACTAAGAAAAAAAAACAAAAATCATGAACAGCATTATTATATTTACAGTCTTTGGAAGATGAAGATATAAATGAAACTCAAACAAAATGAAGACACTATCTTGAGGCAGATATCTTTACACTATTCCAGGAAGAGAAGAAAGTGTGAATAGGTGAAATAAATAAGCAGATTAACAAGATGTCAATTGAGAAACTGAGAATAATGAAGTTGTACTTGCTATTTTTAACTATTTAAAGAAAAAAGGTACAGTGGTAAGGTATAGATTAATGTGATAAAATTAATCAAAGAATAAAGAATCTAGGAGTTTTATAAGTTTGTTTAAGCAAGTAGAAGTTCAAGAAGGAAGTAGCACAATGAAGTTGTAGATAAGGAGAATTATTTCTGGGTCTTATAATTTTATTGCTAAGTTCTAGAGGACTTAGGAAGACTGACTCTCAAACCAGCCTATTCCCTTTTCTTCTAACTTGAGTAGTTATCCAGTGTTTTTCCTATACCAGGTTTAATTACTATTTTTCCAACTTCCACTCACTTTTCCTTAGTCTCTTTTCTATGGTCTAATAGAAAAATATTTCTCTTTTATATGACTATTTTTAATATATTGAAGAGTACTTTCATGTCCCTTGTTATTATTTTTAACCCTCTTACAGGCTGAACATCTCATTTCCTTCAATTAGTCTTCATATGGCCTGCTCCCAACATCATTAACTATCCTGGCCACCTTCCTTAGGACATTCTCTGGGTCTAGCTGACCAATGTTCCTCCTAAAAAGCAGTGGCCAGAACTGATTTAAGATAGTTAGATATGGTCATAGTAAGGCAAATTATATTTAGGCTATCACCTCTCCAGCCTCAAAGAGCATTCTTCTCTTATTTCAATCTAAGGTGGCATTAGTTTTCCTGACTGCCATATTAAGATTAGAATTATAATTCAGCATACCCTGCCCAATTCTTTTTTTAATAGTGAACTTTCTAGCTATGAATGCCTTATCTTGTATTTGCCAAGTGGACTTTTAAAATTTTATTTATTTATTTTTTTAGTTTTCAACATTCACTTCCATGAGATTTTGTTTCAGATTGTCTGTCCCTCCCTCCTTCCTTTCCCTTTCCCCAAGATGACATGCAATTTGATACAGGCTCTACTTACACATTCATATTAAACACATTTTCACATTAATCATATTGTAAAGAAGAATTAGCAGAATGGGAGGAACCACAAGAAAGAAGAAACGAGAGAGAGAGAGAGAGAGAGAGAGAGAGAGAGAGAGAGAGAGAGAG